>NW_027509356.1:45000-90020 GCF_048541705.1 Temnothorax americanus
TAACCTAATAGCTATTAGATAATAATCAAATTAATCATTTTTTCACTTTTGTTTATCCATCATCTGTAAGCTCACAATGTACGAAATAACTTATATTTCTGTGATTGTGTTTTGTATTTTAGATATAAGGCAGATTGATGAAAATGCTTTTTTCACAACACCTCCACGGAAAGTTCGATCTTCCATGCCTGTAAAGAGAAGCGAAAGTGGCCAATTTCACGCCAGAGCTTACTTTCTTTCCTAGGGAGGAAAGTAAGCCCTAGCGTGAAATTGGCCACTCTCGCCCCTCTCTAGGCATGAAAGTCGAACATTTCTGTAAATGTGTTGTGAAAAATATCGTGTGCACCTCGGATCAAAAGCTTCTGCAAATTATATCTTTATCATAAATTATTTTTATATAATTATATCAAAAATATTTAATTGAATATCTTTAATTTGCTATGTATAAATAAATTTCGATCATCGAACATTAAATTTATTATAGTTAAACATGGCCAGACCTTATATAAACGCGTAATATTATTTAATATTTAATATTCTAGGCGTAATCTCTTAGAACATTAAATACAATAATACAATATTCCAGTAATATTAATAGATGGTTATATGTCCGCTCCTGATAATATTATATAAAAATTACATGAAATAATATTATTTAATGTTATAAAAATATTTTAAATTTTTGGGAATAAACTATCAAATAATTCAATAATTAAAAAAATTATAAATATTTAATGAATATAATAGTTCTAAAATTAATCAAAATAAGTAGTCTTTACTTCGCCAGAGAATAATTAATCCAATTAAGAATTTCAATTGACTATATATACTGGCAATGATTATAATCGTGGCAACGATTATATAATCGTCGTGACAAATCGTCACCGCATTTCGACTAAGGATTCTGGTCATTCTAAATTGTCGTTAGGTTGATAAGTGAGTAATACAGTTTCTCTTAAAGATCAGATATTTAATGTGGAATACAAGACGTGTGAAAAGATGTTACGTGACGCTAGTGTAAAGGCGGACTAACATATATATCATATATATATATATATATATATATATATATATATATATATATAATTTACGCCCAAATTTGAGAGTTAACACTCAAAAATTTAGGTGTTAACCATCAAAGTTGAGTGTACTTTTTCATAAGAGATATATCATCTAGAATCGATTTTAGTCGATATATGTATAAGTACTATCATTAAAAAAAAATTTTATTTCTCGAAGTTGGGACCACGAAGATTTTATTTTACATTGAAAACAACTTACATGTGTAAAACTTTAGGTCGATCGGAAGCAGGGGTCATTGCCCTAGTTTACACCGATCTCTTGATACGCGTATCAAATAGCATATTTGAACTGATCAGCCAATAATCAGATTTATTTACTAGTTATTTACTACACTCATAATTATATATAAAAAGTACCAAATTTCATATATAATCATATATAATCACATATAATCATATATATTTATACATAGATCCGTATTCATAGTCGGATCTTATTTTAGGACTGTCTTAAGTAATATATGTCTTATAATGCTAATACGGCTCTGTGATTGGTTCATAACATCTTAAGATTGTACTTAAGATGGTTTTAAATATAAGATTCGGCTATGAATACCGGCCATAAAATTATATGTATATAATTATATATATAATTATATATAATCTTTTTTCCCAGGTATAGTCACCGCGGCCATATTGAATTTCTTGCTATCGAGGCGACAAATGACTCTATTTTGTCGTGCGTGGCATTCTCAAATAAAGACATTTCAATAAAAAAATCACTATACATCGTTTCAGAACACTTCTAAAATTGACCGCGCGCGCGTTTATCGCTGTGTGCAGAGAGACTTTTAGTGCTGCTACGGTGAAATATCGCACATTTTGCTGGAATAGCTGTCAATGATTATTAATATTCGAGCTACGTAACCTGTCGTTAAATAACTTGAATCTTAATTTTACTGATGAAAAAATTGTTATATTATATACAAATCAGTTGAAATAGATTTTCGCTATATTTGTTTTAAATATAAGTTAATTTTTCTCTGATTTTTTGCAATGAGCCTTATCATACAATTGGGATTCGGGCCTATCTCATGACATTGAATTTAATCCAAGTGCAATATTAAAAGGAAAAGCCTTAGCAATATCGCATATAGTTCGCGTTGAAGAATTGCGCAATGTAAATATAATAAGTCATTTGAAACAATTTTTGGCGTCCCTGGTAACCATATCCGATAGAAAACGATTAAAAACGGCTATATATGTATCGTTTTTAATCGTATCTTATCGGTTCTATCGTTGCATATTTAGAAGACAGATAAAACATTAATCGAATCGAATCGGTTTCTATCGTTTTAGGTCCGAATAAGAAAATAACTATACAAATTTTATAGTTATGAATCGTTTTTTATATGTACAATTATTGCCCATCTGAATCAATCGTATATACACGATATAATATGTATCGTTATTTATGGTAATAATTTTACCGTATGCATTAATACGGATATATAAGAATAAAATGATAGACATCTTATCGATATTTATATGACTTAACCGAACCGATACATCTATCGTTTCTTATCAGGATTTTCTGACATACAACTTATCATCTTCTTTATGGCAGCAAATCGGTTCGTTTTCTATCGTATATTAATGATATAAATTGAATCGTTTGAAAACCTTCTACTTTGCACATGTTTGTATAAAGTTAAAACGATAGACATTTCGTCGATATTTATACGACTTAACCGAACCGACACATCTATCGTTTCTTATCAGGATTTTTCGACGTACAACTTATCATCTTCTGTACGGCAGCAAATCGGTTCGTTTTCTATCGTATATTAATGATATAAATTGAATCGTTTGAAAACCTTCTACTTTGCATATGTTTTTATAAGGTTAAAACGATAGACATCTCGTCGATATTTATACGACTTAACCGAACCGACACATCTATCGTTTCTTATCAGGATTTTCCGACATACAACTTATCATTTTCGAAAACAAAGTTCGTCGAAGTATTTTTATGTGTGTGTGTGTGTGTGATTTGTTATTAAGATTAAAATAATAAAATATTTTATTTGTATTTTAGTGCAATTTTAAATAAGACGTTTCTAATGTAAATGTTGTTTTTATTTCTCTAATAACCGTGAAAATTTTGGCCCTTGGCTTCCTGGTGCTGTTGTCGCAAAGGTGGAAGCTTAATTATTTCAAAAAAAAAAAAAAATGCAGTTCTTTCTTTATCATAGAAAGATCTCTGATACGGTTTATTTTTTTTTTACACGGTTATAATCCGGTGGCATGCAGAGTAGCAAACATCTAAAGATGTTCTGACTGATGTATAGCTGAGAAATTTCAAATTTTTCCAATTTTTTCTGACAGGGCATCGTAAATAAACGGTTCACTATTAACCATATTAAAAAGACAATTATAGCTACTTTAATACCATTAAAAATTATAGAAACCGATGCACCACTAATAAGAAATTTAGGATGCAAGCCCATGTGTATTGTATCGAGAATTTTTTATAGAGTATCGTGAATAAACGAAACTTCAATTATGTTAAAAACTGATTGAGACCGATATAAAGGTAATAAGAAATTTCCGATAAAATCCCAAGTATTTTGCAACGTGAGTTTCTGATAAAATACCGTAAATAAATGATTCACTAATTATATTAAAAACAATAGAAACTGATATATAGCTGATAAGATATTTACGATAAGATTCCAAGTATTTTGTAACGTGAGTTTCTGATAGAGTACCGTAAATAAACGATTCACTAACCATATTAAAAACGATAGAAACTGATGTGCAGCTGAGAAGACATTTACGATAAGATTCCAAGTATTTTGTAACGTGAGTTTCTGATAGAATACCGTAAATAAACGATTCACTAACCATATTAAAAACGATAGAAACTGATGTATAGCTGATAAGACATTTACGATAGGATCCCAAGTATTTTGTAACATGAGTTTCTGATAGAGTACCGTAAATAAACGATTCACTAACCGTATTAAAAACGATAAGAAATTTTTTTATCGTTTTCTATCGGAGATGGTTACCAGGGGTGACTCTGATGGTATAAGCAACCAAAGGATACCAAACTGCACCAGAACCAATAGCAGCCACGGATAGCAACTTTAGTATATGTACCAAACCATACCAAACGATCGCCAAAAATCGCCTTTAATAAGGTGCAGAATGGTACCGCAAACGTCTGCGTACCTAACCTAACCGCAAAAATCTGTCAATGCTTTTGGAAATGAATAAAATTTAATATTTTCTGTGAAATACATATTTACACGAATGCATGCAACACCCTTACGAAAAAAACACCCTAAATAACACCCAAAAAACACCAAAAAATAATAGCGTAATTTCGGATACCCAAATGGCGTTTACACCATTTGAACGTTAACGCCAAGAAAAACACCAAAAATGACACCGAAAATTTTCTTGGCGTTAACGCTCAAATGGTGTAAACGCCATTTGGGTATCTGAAATTACGCTATTATTTTTTGGTGTTTTTTTTTTTGGTGTTATTTAGGGCGTTTTTCTCGTAAGGCCCATACATATTCACTGAGACAAAAATAGCGATCATGCCACGCTGACGCCGCGTCCATTTACCGATCTTGACTATAAATATACCAGACACATATGTGCGACACCGGATTTGCCTTCGCTTTGTGGTGTGTGCGTTGGCAGGATGCGTGGAGGAGATGCGCTGGTCCTGTATTCCATTCCTACCTACCGATAACTGTCGATTCAATAAGCGTCGTTGCACAGATTTTTCGCATTGTGTAGAAGCTGCGCCGAGCGCCGACACCGTTGACGGCACTGACGACAAACAGAATATGGCCCCTGGGCATGCGCTATAGCAGCGCATCACCTCCACATGTTGATGCCAATGCACACCAAAGCGAAGGCACATCCGTGTGCTGTCAAGCGTCTAAATCATTAGTTCAAACAAATAATTAATGTAAATATATGTATAATGTGGCCTCATAATAAGTTAAAGTTTTAACCTTGCATTTTATAATTTTTATCTTTTGTTTTATAATAGGGTGTCAACACTGAAACCCGAGTGTCGACACTCAAATTTTGGTGTTGACACTAAAGTTTCGGTATCGACACTCGAATTTTGGCGTCGACACCCAAAGTTTTGGTATCGAGACTCAAATTTTGGTGTCGACACTCAAAGTTTCGGTGTCGACACTTAACTTTGGGTGTCGACACTCAAATGTCGGTGTTAACACTGAAAAATTAGGCGTTGACACCGAAATAAAGTGTAAACACCCAAAGTTGGGTGTTTTTTTCGTACGGGGCAATTTAAGTTTCTCTTTCGTAATTTTTCCATTACAATGTACTAGATTACTAGAAAATAGCCATAATTGTAATAGATTTTTGAGCTGTACAAACAAATCGGTATTTGTTACTATTCGTACAAAATTGTAGTATTTTACTAGCTGGTTACCCGGGCCTCGCCCGGGAGTCGTTTTTCTTAAACGACTTTATTTCTGTTTCAATATCCTTATTGTAGACAAACATAAAGAGTGTTCATGGATTAAACATGTCGTAACCGGTCTTTTTCTACTCGAGTTTCACACTATTGAATCATTTCCGCTTTTCCGATATTTCACTTACCAATCAGCGGCAATTCCGTCGTATACAATTCTTTGAGATTCACTCAATTATTTCCTAAAAAATTGGAAAAATTTTGTAATTTTCTGCGTGAAAAATTGTTGCACTGTGTATATAATGTTTCATATACAATTCTTATAATTTATATATAAATTATATAGAAAAAGCATTTTGCCAGGTCGAGTAATTGGGCAGAGTTGAATTTTGTAAAGAGTTTTGGAATGTTCCTCAGAAAAAACGCCTTGTAAACCCCAAAGGGATACAATAAACGATCATACAATACAATATAAAAAGCACTTATCCACATAGATTATATATAATTATATATAACTATATATAAACACAACACATGAGCATTATATATATTACACTTTGAAATTCGGATTGTTCGATAGATGGCATCCAATAGGATTTATTTCTCGTATTTAAAATTTGACGAACAGTGGTATAAGGATGGTATCAAGAGACACGGCAGTGTCTCACGTTAAACAGTGCCAAGTTATATAATAATATAGGATGAATCATTTTACTTTTGATTCTATAACTTTTGAAAAAATATACATTTAATTTATCCACAGATAGCAAAGCGTATCTGAGCAAAATTGCGTAAATCTATGATTGCTTATGATGCTGTCAACTTGCCGTACATTTGCTTCAATTGATTTTGAGTAATTTAATATTTGAAGCAACACGAAGGCAACATTGGATATATGTATTGCCAGCAATTTGTCGGCAAGAGAGCAGCATCAAATTTACTTCACGTTGTTAACAATATAACAGCATTGTGTGATCTTGTGTATTATTACAGTAACATGACAGCTACAGCTCGAATTTTGTATCAGTCAGTATCAGACGATTTTAGACCGTAGCATAAGTTGCCACAAGTTGCTAGCAAGTTGCTATACAAAATTGTTAAATCGTGAAGGCATCAATTTGCCGACAAATGCGGACTCAGTTGCCACAATTCTGGTAGCAACACATACTATGTTGTCGGCAACATGCCAGCAATAATGTAAACTTGTTGCTATCTGGGTCAATGCTTTATTATTGAAGTTAACAGTTCTTTTTCAATATATATTGACTATGTATAGTCAAATATAATTATATATATTTTTACATATATATAATCTCATTATATATGTTTATATATAATTATATATGATTATATATGTCATATATGATCATATAGAGACAAAATTCATATATAATTGCATTATATTGTTACGCTCGCCGGGGGTTAGCCACTCTCTCGCTCTTACACACACTCGCGACGCGCACTCCGGCACTCACTCAATAAATAAGGCTCGTTATTATATAAAAAAGAACTCGTTTAATGTAGATTCGTTTGTACACGGAGCTCGGGTTAACACGTCCGATCGTGACGGACACCCGGAGCGTAATCTGACAGTCGTAATTATCAATAACACAACCGTCGCTAAGGACGATTCGCGACTTCTCGCTACGGGGCGACCCGCATGAGCGCACGGAACGGGCGTACAGCACGGGCGTAACACTACCCCCCCTCTTCCAACATTGTCGCCCCGACAATCCGGGAGGGTAGTTTCCTGCAGTACAGCTTTATCGTGAGCCCCAGGGCACCGAACAGTTAACTTGTCCTCCTCGGGCTGTTGCCCCGAGTTACCGGACCCTGTCCCTCTTGGTCCCCGGTAGCTGCACACCAGACCTCGTCCGAACCTCTTCTGGGGAGAGCTGGCCAGGCTCCCCCCTCTCCGACGGCCTCAAGACGACTCCGAAAGCTCCGCTTCCCCGGTGCTCCCCCTCCGCCGCCGGCCTCCCGCGTTGTCGTCCCGCTAAATCTTCGGACAAGGGGGGAGAAACTCGCGTGGACCCAACGCCTTTACAGGCTCCCCAAATTCCTGCCTCAGCATTTGCTCAACGTCCCACGGGAAAACCACAGCTCAAAAACCGTGGGCGAGGCAGTCTTTCTTAAAACAGAACTATCCCGAGAAGAAGTCTTCGGCCGATGTTCTGCCACAGTACTTCCTCAACTCCTTACGTACTCCGACTTCCTCTAGAAAATCCTATTATAAATTTACGATAGTACGAACAAAATCCGAGAAAACTTCGCAATAAAGTTCTCGTGTGAGGAACCGGCCATCTCTCTACGGCAGCAACCTTTTCGGGGTCTGTAGAAATACCCTCTGCCGAAATTACATGTCCCAAATACTTTACTTTCTTTCCGAATAAAACACATTTCTTAGGATTTATCTTTAAATTTACTTCCTGTAACCGCAAAAGTACTTTTCCCAGATTTTCTAACATCTCCGCAAAACTTTTTCCAAAAATTATTATATCATCCAAATAGACTAAGCAAATTTTAGATAGTAAATCTTGCAAAACTTTCTCCATGAGGCGTTCAAAGTTTGCAGGGACGTTACACAAACCAAAAGGCATTACCGTAAATTGCCAGAGCCCTCTACCGAACGAGAAAGCCGTTTTCTCTCTATCCTCGGGTCGAATTTTTATCTGCCAATACCCACTTTTTAGATTTAATGTACAAAACCAAGCGTTACCTGATAGCTGATCAAATATGTCATCAATTTTTGGGAGGGGATGTGAATCTTTTTCCGTTATTGCGTTCATCATTCGAAAATCTACACAAAATCTAATTGTTCCATCTTTCTTTTTTACTAAAACCACAGGAGAAACCCAAGGGCTTTTTGATTCCTCAATTACTCCACAAGCTTTCATTTCCTCCATAACTTTTTCTACCTCCCCTCTCATTTGAAAAGGAATTCGTCGAGGTACCTGTTTTATAGGGAGAGAGTCTTTCACATTTATAACATGTTGAACAACACTACAGTTTCCCGCAACAATGTTTTCGGAAAATACATTTTGAAATTTCACAATAAATTCGGCAAAAAGTTCCTTCTCAGTCAAATTAAGATTCTGAAATTATTTTCGAAGAGTTCTTTCAAGGAAACAGGGACTTTATTAGAAACATCCTTAATTCGAGCTAATTGCGTTTCCGATTTTAAAATTCTGAAAGCAGTATCAAAGATTTCTTCTAAGTTCACGATTTTAAGAAAATCTACTCCTAGGATACAATCATCATTAATATCAGCTGCTAGCAAAGGAATTACCACAAAATAATTTTTTATTTCTACCTTAGCTTCCACTTTAAATTCAATAAAAACTTTTTCACCAGTAGGATATCTTAAATTTATTTCCTTTAATGGAAGCTTTTCCTTTCCTACCTTCACGAATTTCTTACTAAGAATGGACACATTGGAGCCCGTATCAACCTTGAATGTCCTGAAGAAAAGGGAAACGCGGCTTAATCGAACTTAGCGGGGGAGGTTTGGCTCGTGTAGAGTTCCTCTAGTAAGAGTTAGGACACCCCGGTCTGACTCCTGATTGGTTCCGCCATTGATGGGGAAGACGTTAGTGGGAGTGAGACGAAGCTATAACAAAAATGATCGTGATCCGCTATGCCCGGCTATGCTACAATTTCCAAGTACGACAGTTGAAGAACGAAATTACCTTGATCGTTCGCTATGCAAAAGTATGACTATTTCGCAAGCGAGTAAAATTCACGTTACAGTAAGTAATAAAAATAATTAAAATATAACAAAGAGTTATTTTACATCTGTTTAACTGTACATGATTATAAGCGATACTTATTAATAAAATGTATTTAGTAATTATTTATTATAATATTAAATTCACAAACTGTAATCTAAAACTTATACAAAAAAACCTTAACCTAAAACTTATACTTACAAATAGTTTGAAAAAATAATTTTAAAAACTGTGTAGTAGATAAAATGCCTAGTTGTGCGGCGCAAGGATGCTCAAATTCCTGAAAATCAGGTTACAAAATGTGTTATTTCCCATTAAAAGATACACAAAAATGTGCAATATGGATTTACAACGTGAATCGTACGATTTGGATCCCAACAAAACATTCAACACTACGTCAGGTAGTAATATAAATTTAAACTTATTAATAATCGTTGTACGGCGTCATTAATGCCTGGTCTCCAAAATTGGATGCGTTTCGGACTCACTCTTTGTCTCTTTTTAAAGGGGACAGTTAGAAATAGTTAGAAAGAGACGAAGAGTGAGTTTCCGAAAGTATTATTGTTACATTATTTTTATGATTTATAGGTTTCCCTAACAGCACTATATATTGCAGCAACATTACAGCAATATTGAAATACAATATTGTGGCAATTTTGCAGTAATATTGCTGCAAGGTGGCACTGCAACATATTAAAAGACATATATATATATATATATATATATATATATATATATATATGTATATATATACACATATACGTACGTATATTATATATTATATGTACCTATTTAGTAGAATGCATTTACGTACTGCTTCTATGTACATATAATAGATATAATGTCAATATTAAAAATTTGTGCAGTTGTATACTCTTTTTAAACTGAATTTGTTTCTTAAGATGATTTTTGAAAAATTATATATTTGCGCTGGTTGTGACATATGTAGGCTATATATAACACTTACATCAAATTAAGAAGTAGTCTACCACGTAAGCCAGTTGGTTCACGATCCAGAGGTCCCTAGGTCCCGAGTTCGAATCCCACTAAGGTGTGTTTTTCAAATACGAGAAAATATTTATAATCATAGACTGCATCTTAAGAAACAAATTTAGTTATAAAATAGTAATAAAATTTTCAAAAAAAAAAATTTTTTTTTGCCGGGTAAATATTGGAAATGTAGTGCCACAACATTGCTGCAATATTGCAGCAAAATTGCGCTACAATATTGCCACAACATTGCTGCACATTGCAGCAATATTGCATGCAATATTGCAAGCTTGCCGTGCAATATTGCTGCAACATTGCTGCAATATATTGTGCTGTTAAGGTTCATTTTGCTCCTGAAATGTAGGAAAAACATAGAGCAGATGGCAGCTTGAAATTAAAAATGAATGCCATACCTACTTTATTTGGTGAAACAGGTAATTTTTTCATCTATGTTGGTTTAAAATTCTTTTTTTTTTGTATTTTTATTTTTATTAATTTTATAGAAATTAATAACAGTACTTATTATAAATATTAACTTGTGCATTTATTAAAGTGATGGATTTTGTGTAGAAATAGATATAAATTTATAAATAATTATTATTTAAGAGCAAAGATTAAGGGATATAAAAAAATAAATTAAATAAACAAAGTTTAGTTTTTTCTGTACGGACCATAATTCAATTATATGTTCCAATCATGTAATGTTCATACTTTGTTTTCAGTTCCAAAAGAGCTAATAATTAACGAAATTGAAAATAAAGATCAATCAACGGAAGACTTTGTGCAAAGCGAGACGGTGCATATTGAAGAAAATTCGTCCCAAAATAATGAAC
Source organism: Temnothorax americanus (assembly GCF_048541705.1). Classification (NCBI taxonomy): domain Eukaryota; kingdom Metazoa; phylum Arthropoda; class Insecta; order Hymenoptera; family Formicidae; genus Temnothorax; species Temnothorax americanus. Next base: position 56,042 of record NW_027509356.1, read on the forward strand.
ATGAACCAATGGAGTATGAAGATGTGAACGAAATTATAAATATTGAAAGTAGCGAAGCAGAAAATGGAAAATCCGTGCAATTAAATAAAGTTTTAAATTCATGCACTAATTGTTTACAAAAAGACAAAACAATAAAAGAAATGAGTAAACTTTTAACAAAAATTGATCGCTTACATAAACATGCAAAAGAAAAACTTCTCAATGCAAATCGCAATATAAAACGTTTACAACAACGAAAAGGTTCTTCCCATACACTTGCAACAAAGGTAAAGAATATGTTTAGCGATACGCAACTAAAACTGTTATCTGGCGAATTTATCAAAGTTCCAAAAAATGGTGCAATAATACTATACAAAAAGCACTAAAATTAAGGTTTGCATGTGATAGCTCAGGTTATGAGGAAGTGATTCGTAATTTTCCTTTACTTTCGCTATGAACATTAAATAGGAAATTGCAAAATATAAACTTTGATGGTGGTATTTTGAATGACATTTTTGACTTTTTAAGTATTAAAGTTTCTTCCTTCAAAAATAGTTTAGATAATCATTGCATGCTAGTGCTAAATAAAATGAGCATAACACCTAGTCATGTATTAGATCTATCAAAAAATACGTACTTAGGTACTGCTACTTTACAAAATTGTTTGGGTGATAAGCATATCGCTAATCATGCTTTAGTTATAATGTTAGGAAACATTTCAAGTCGATGGAAGTTGTGGCCTATTATTATACCAGTGACTCAGTGGATGGTACAAAATTAAAACCTATTGTGTGTGATATTATAGAAAAAGCAGAAAAAATAGGATTACGTGTTCATAGTATTACTTAAGTTATGGGATCCGCAAATATGGCATTATGGAGAACGTTTGGTATAAAAATTTCACGACATTCTAGGATCATAAATTCTTGCGTACATCCTGTTGACAAAAATCGCTCTCTTTATTTTTTTCATGACGTAGCACATACATTCAAAAACTTAAAAGCAGGCTTATAAGAAATGAATTGTTTAAAATTCCAAAGGAAATAATAGATAAATATGCTTTACCAACAAATGAAGTAAGAGTTTCTCATTTACCTAAATTATGCACAGCGCAAAAAAAATTAGGTTTTGGTTTATTAATAGCTCCAAAATTGCAAAGAAAATTATTAGATCCTAATAATCATTTTCAAAAAATGAAAGTGAGCAATGCTACTAATGTATTGAACCATAGTGTAGGTTCTGCTCTACAATTTCATGCTGAAGATACAAATGATCCAACTCTTAAAACAACTGCTTGGTTTATACAGTTCATTTCTAAATGGTTTACGATTATGAGCGCAAGAACACCAAAACTAGCCTTAGAAAAACTTAATGTAGAAAAATTTGAAGAATCAATGCAATTTTTAAGAGAAATTATTCAAGTAGTTACAGGAATGGAGGTCGGCAAATAAGGGTCATGGAAACCAATGTAATTTCTACCATGTCCGTTATACAATTAACTAATTACTTACTTGATAATGAGGACTTCGAGTTCGTTCTCACGTCGCGATTTATGAAAGATTGTTTGGAAAATGTATTTTCTATTATTTGTTCTAAAAACGTGATACCAAATGCAGTCCAGTTAAAAAATGATCTCAAATTAATTACAGTTTCGCAATATATGAAGCATATTGGACACAGTAGTTATGACAATGATGACAGGAAGTTCTCTTCACAGTTTTTAGAACTAATGTCAAACAAGAATCGCACGCGTCCGATCGACGAAAATGAACTTGTTAGCAATCAAATAGTACAAATAAATGAGACTGATATTTGTAATAATATTGTTCTTGATAATATGGCTTTAAATACTATATATTATTCAGGCGGTTATATATTGTATAAAATTAAAACTAAAGAAAAAGTATGTGATACTTGTATTAACGCTACAGGGAGTACTGATTTTATTGCATGTTCACATAGTGAATTGACAAAAGCTAGATGTTTTAAAAAAGAAACATTATTTTTTATGAATGAACCAACATTTTCTTTTATTGTAAAGATGGAAAAGATTTTCCAGAGTTACTACATACAAGTTTGTTCCAAATCCATAAATTTAAAAAAAAAATTTATTAATTTGTGTAATACAATTAACTTTACAATTCCAAATTGTCATAATTTAAAACAAAAAATCATTACACGTTTCATTACTTTTAGATTTAAAAAAATGTCTGTAACATTGCATGGAATGGGTAAAAATTCTATGTTTGAGAGCAAAAGTGCTTATATGCATGCTGTAACATAATAAATTTGGTTTGTATTCATTAAGTTAAATACATCATGTTATATGCGTGTTTATTATGTTCTATAAAAAGTTTAATATATATGGATTTTTTTTAAATAAAAAATTATAGTATGGTTTATTCGAATAAAAAACTTTAATATTATTCTATCTCTAGTTGACTTTCCTATAAATACTGTACTTTATTCGTTAATTTTTTCAGGTTCCTCCTATTGCAATGAGTTAAAAAAAATAATGCTACATTTGATTTTTATATGCATATCGTGATATTATAGTTATGTGGAGAGCATTTGCAGCAATTTCATTAAATTTTGGTAATTGTGAAATGTATTATTATACTTGCTATGTATTTTATGTCCAAATGTTATCTTTGTAAATAAAGACAGATAATTTTTTTATAAAATTACAAATAGATAATATAAGTGATACGTCGTAAAGCAATTTTTTAACTTTTTATATAAAAGAAACATAATCTTTAATTTTAATATATAAATAGATAAATAGAATAGTAGAAGCCTTTCAAATCGCGCGTTACAGCTCCCTATTAATGGCGGACGGTGTCCTAACTCTTACTAGAGGAACTCTAGGCTCGTGTTATTAATACCCCGAATTTTATTTATGAAAATGTTGTGTTCAACGAAAATAATAAAACCGTTTTAAAAAGAAATAGAATTAAGTCAAGTTGTTATTATTTTTGTTATGATGGGAAAGTTGACGGAAGAAAGTGTTCTTTCAAGGTTGATACGGGCTCCGATGTGTCCATTCTTAGTAAGAAATTCGTGAAGGTAGGAAAGGAAAAGCTTCCATTGGAGGAAATAAATTTAAGATATCCTACTGGTGAAAAAGTTTTTATTGAATTTAAAGTGGGAGCTAAGGTAAAAATAGGAAATCATTCTGTGGTAATTCCTTTGCTAGTAGCTGATATTAACGATGATTGTATCCTAGGAGTAGATTTTCTTAAAATCGTGAACTTAGAAGAAATCTTTGATACTGCTTTCAGAATTTCAAAATCGGAAACGCAATTAGCTCGAATTAAGGATGTTTCTAATAAAGTCCCTGTTTTCTTGAAAGAACTCTTCGAAAATAATTCTCAGAATCTTAATTTGACTGAGAAGGAACTTTTTGCCAAATTTCTTGTGAAATTTCAAAATGTATTTTCCGAAAACATTGTTGCGGGAAACTGTAATGTTGTTCAACATGTTATAAATGTGAAAGACTCTCTCCCCATAAAACAGGTACCTCGACGAATTCTTTTTCAAATGAGAGGGGAGGTGGAAAAAGTTATGGAGGAAATGAAAGCTTGTGGAGTAATTGAGGAATCAAAAAGCCCTTGGGTATCTCCTGTGGTTTTAGTAAAAAAGAAAGATGGAACAATTAGATTTTGTGTGGATTTTCGAATGGTGAACGCAATAACGGAAAAAGATTCACATCCCCTCCCAAGAATTGATGACATATTTGATCAGCTATCAGGTAACGCTTGGTTTTGTACATTAGATCTAAAAAGTGAGTATTGGCAGATAAAAATTCGACTCGAGGATAGAGAGAAAACGGCTTTCTCGTTCGGTAGAGGGCTCTGGCAATTTACGGTAATGCCTTTTGGTTTGTGTAACGCCCCTGCAACCTTTGAACGCCTCATGGAGAAAGTTTTGCAAGATTTACTATCTAAAATTTGCTTAGTCTATTTGGATGATATAATAATTTTTGGAAAAAGTTTTGCGGAGATGTTAGAAAATCTGGGAAAAGTACTTTTGCGGTTAAAGATAAATCCTAAGAAATGTGTTTTATTCGGAAAGAAAGTAAAGTATTTGGGGCATGTAATTTCGGCAGAGGGTATTTCTACAGACCCCGAAAAGGTTGCTGCCGTAGAAAGATGGCCGGTTCCTCACACGAGAACTTTATTGCGAAGTTTTCTCGGATTTTGTTCGTACTATCGTAAATTTATAAAAGGATTTTCTTCGATTGCTAAACCCCTTTACGAATTAACGGGGAACCAGGTTAAGTTTATCTGGAACAAGGTTCATCAGAACTCTTTTGATGAAATAAAGCGGGTACTGTCCTCTCCTCCAGTGCTTTCTTTTGCGAAGAAGGAGAGCGAATTTATTCTCGACACTGATGCCTCCAATATTGGAATTGGCGCGGTTTTATCACAAAAACAGGAGGGGGAGGAGAAGGTCATTGCATATTTTAGTCGTGTTATTAATAAAGCCGAGCAAAATTATTGTGTAACTCGGCGAGAACTTTTGGCGATTGTAGAATCAATTAAATTTTTTCGCCATTACCTTTTGGGACGTGAGTTTTTGATCCGCACGGATCACGTTTCTCTACGATGGCTTTATGTCTTTTAAAGATTTAGATGGACAGTTGGCTCGTTGGCTAGAGAGAATCCAGCAATATCAATTTGTTGTTTCTTACAGGAAAAGGCTTTCTCATAAAAACGCTGACGGATTGTCAAGACGGACTTGCGAGTCGTTTGGCTGTGGATATTGTGCTAAAGTGGAGAGAAGGAGTTCTGAAAGTTCGGAAAAGGAAGTCGCTCGCATCGTTTTAGAGGCGGAAAATTTGAAAGAGTGGCGAGAGGAGCAGAGAGTAGATCCGAGCATCTCGATCATACTTCGTGGAAAGGAAGCTGGGGTTCGCCCTTCTCGCACTGAGATTGCTGCGGAAGACGTTTCTGCTCAGGTCTATTGGGCATACTGGGATGCTTTAGTCCTGAAAGAGGGAATACTTTACAGAAAGTGGGAAGCTCCGAATCTTAAATCCAATTTTCTTCAGCTTATTGTTCCTCGGAGACTAGTCAAAGGGATTTTATAGGAAATGCATGACTCCCCATCAGGAGGACATTTTGGGGTAAGTAAGACTTTGGAGAAGATTCGGAAACGCTATTTTTGGGCTACTTGTAAGCAGGACGTAGAGGATTGGTGCAAGACATGTAAAGTCTGTGTTGCCAGAAAAGGTCCCTCGGGGAAGGGAAAATCTCCTCTACAAGTTTATAACGTTGGAACTCCGTTAGAAAGAGTTCAGATGGATATCCTAGGCCCTCTTCCGGTAACAAAATCCGGAAACAGATTTCTTCTCGTAGTGGATTGTTTCACGAAATGGGTGGAAGCTTTCCCATTAAGGAATATGAGAGCAAAAACGGTTGCGGAGATTTTTGTAAGCCAGTTTGTTTCCAGACATGGAGTACCTTTGGAGGTTCATACCGACCAAGGGAAAAATTTTGAGTCGAAGCTTTTCGCAGAGTTGATGAGACTATTTGACATAAGGAAGACCAGGACTACTGCTTTACATCCACAGTCAGATGGGCAAGTGGAACGTCAGCATCAAACTATAACCAATTATTTGGCGAAATATGTCTCTGAAAATCAAAAAGATTGGGATCAATGGATCCCTATGTTTTTCCTGGCATATAGATCCGCAAAACATGAGACAACTGGAGTTTCCCCTGCGGAATTATATTTCGCTCGTGATCTCAGGTTACCTTCAGATCTCTTGCGGGGGAGTCCTTCGAAGTCTCTTGGAGAGGAGCCTCCTCTGGTTGGAAATTTTGTCAGGAATCTGAAGGGGAAATTGGGAGAAATTCATTCAGCCGCACGAAGGCAGATGAATATGAAATCTTTTTGAATGAAGGATCGATACGATCGTGGAGTTAAGCAAGTTCTTTTTCAGGAGGGGCAGAGAGTCTGGTTATATAATCCCCGAAGAGTTAAAGAAAAGGCTCCAAAATTGCAGAGCAATTGGGAAGGTCCCTTCTTCATAATAAAGAAGCTTAGTGATGTTGTATACTGTATTCGGAAATCACCTCGACATAAGAATAAAATTGTTCATTCGGATAGATTAGCTATTTATGCTGAAAAGAAATTGGGTTGAAGGGTTAGAGTAGATCGGAGCCCGGGAGGGAATTTGTAACAATGACTGGAATTCTTGATGTATTCTGAATTGATCAATACTGAATAAGATAATGAGTTTTGGTTTAGTTTTGTTATTTAATATTTTGTTCTCTTTTTTTTTACTGTGCGCAATGTTTGTTTTTCCCTAGAGGAAGTCGGAGTACGTAAGGAGTTGAGGAAGTACTGTGGCAGAACATCGGCCGAAGACTTCTTCTCGGGAAAGTTCTGTTTTAAGGAAGACTGCCTCGCCCACGGTTTTTGAGCTGTGGTTTTCCCGTGGGACGTTGAGCAAATGCTGAGGCAGGGACTTGGGGAGCCTGTAAAGGCGTTGGGTCCACGCGAGTTTCCCCCCCCCCCCTTGTCCAAAGATTTAGCGGGACGACGACGCGGGAGGCCGGCGGCGGAGGGAGAACACCGGGAAAGCGGAGCTTTCGGAGTCGTCTTGAGGCCGTCGGAGAGGGGGGAGCCTGACCAGCTCTCCCCAGAAGAGGTTCGGACGAAGTCTGGTGTGCAGCTACCGGGGACCAAGAGGGACAGGGTCCGGTAACTCGGGGCAACAGCCCGAGAAGGACAAGTTAACTTTTCGGTGCCCTGGGGCTCACGATAAAGCTGTACTGCAGGAAACTACCCTCCCGGATGGTCGGGGCGACAATCTTGGAAGAGGGGGGGTAGTGTTACGCCCGTGCTGTACGCCCATTCCGTGCGCTCATACGGGTCGCCCCGTAGCGAGAAGTCGCGAATCGTCCTTAGCGACGGCTGTGTTATTGATAATTACGACTGTCAGATTACTCTCCGGGTGTCCGTCACGATCGGACGTGTTAACTCGAGCTCCGTGTACAAACGAATCTACATTAAACGAGTTCCTTTTTATATAATAACGAGCCTTATTTATTGAGTGAGTGCCGGAGTGCGCGTCGCGAGTGTGTGTATGAGCGAGAGAGTGGCTAACGCCCGGCGAGCGTAACATTTTGGGGGCTCGTTTCGCTCCTGAAAATTCTATATATATATAATCATATATATTTATATATAAGATATATAATCTTTTTTTCTCGGGTACCCAGGAGCCTTAAAGCATGAAAAGATACGAAAATGCAGTTTTGTTATAATAATATAATAATAGTCATATTAGCAAATGACAATAGTAAATGTAGATAGTTGTGAATAAAGATAGGAGCTAGTTTCAATAAAAGTAGATAATTCATTAATATATCTGTCTGTTATGTAAAAAAAATGTTACTGTTACTACGTTTACGCGAGCGTTACTTCTGTAGTAACTTACGATATATCACTCGTTTACGCGGAGTGAATTATCGTAAGTTACTACAAAATCCTGTTTACGCGAAAGAAAATCCTGTTTACGCGAAGGAATTATCGTAAGTTACTACAGAAGTAACGTTCGCGTAAACGTAGTATGTTGTATTAACTATTGTTAATCATATTTAGAGAAACCAAAGTACACTTTATTGTGTACCTTATACATCTTAGTCGGCTTGGCGCTGACTAGCACTATCATCGAACTTGTCAGACGACAATACACTCAGTCCTGGAGGAGGTTGCAAAGACTAAGTGGCCCATTAGCTGAAACTCTTAGGAAACTTGGCGAACAAGCGGGCGGCGACATGTCGGCGCTGCACTCTGATCTGCGGTATATCTCTCTCTTTATCAATTTCTCTATAATTATAGCTATATATATAAAATATCATTATTAAATTTTCTCTATTGCACTGTAATTTAAAAGAATTTGTTTGGAGGAGATTAACAATAAAACGCTAATTTCAGGAAAGTACTGACGGTCATATCTATGCCGCGTTTGAGATGGTCTGCGTCCATCGACCGGAGTGTCATAAAGGATCGGGACTGGGAGGAAGCTATCGAAGCAGTGTTGCGCGACATCGCCGCATCAGCGACGTCCCCGCCGTCCAAGAAACCGATCGTACAAATTGTCGTTTATGAGTCCAGCGTTTAGTATTGTTTAAACGCTGAGCTTAAAAAAATTCATATATCATTTTTTTTAAATAATACTTTAGCACAATGTTAGCACAACTTAGTAAGCCGTTTTCTTCATGCAACTACAAATGCACTAATGGGTGTTATGGATAACTGGATTCGCTTTCCAACAACGGCTGATAGAATTCGAAGAATTAAAGAAGAGTAATTATATATGATTATAGAATATGGATTTATAAATATATTAACATTTAGTCTAGTCTGTATAATTTTACCTAATATAACATTTATTATAATATAAGTTTTATTTAATAAACTTTTAAAAATAAAAATGTGTTAAAACAATAATTTTTTTTTAGATTTTTTAGAAATATGGTGGTTTTCCTGAATTATTGGAACAATTGATGGCACACATATTGCTATTGTTCCACCCAAATTGGAAAGAGAATTTTTATTTATAAATAGAAAGTTATACCACTCATTAAATGTATTAGTCGTAAGTATATAAATATTTTGTAATGCTGAATTACATAATAAAAATATAATACAATATTAATAATATATACTATGTATAGTAATAAATTGTAAAATAATATAGGATTTCAGATTAGTGATTATAATTTTGTCGTTATTTCTTCCCATAACTGGTCCTGTAAAAATATATTCATTGATACTTATTAACTTTGAATTTATTATTTCTATTATTTAGTGTTTATAAAATCACTTACTAATTTTTTTTTATTTTCACGATTGTACCTTAACCTCCCTCTTCCGAAATCTGGATGGTTACACATAAAATTTATTAGAATTTGCTTCTTCTTTTCAGTCACATTCATATTTATTTATTTAAAAAACTAACAAATATCACAATATTAATAACCATATAAATTGGTCAAAACACGTCCGGACACCTTTATAACTTTCCGAGATCTCGTTCTTCACAAGTTCACACAAAATACTTTTCACCATTGTGGTTCTAGTGATTTCGTATTTTCACCTCGTTACAGACCAACGTTACAGAATCGTGTGAACAAACTCATGTGAAATGAAAGTGCGAAAAGTGAGTGAACTCACTTGAAATACAGAATCGACCCCGTGTGGTGTGAGTATCTCGGCCGGCTTGTCCGTAACGTTTAGTATGCTTACCGGAGGGTGACCTTTTTTGGACACGTAACAATTCGACACCGCTTGGTTAGACACGCACTATTGGACACGTAACTATTTACACCGTACAATTTGACACCGCACAATTTGACACCGCACGATTGGACACCGCATGATTCGACACCGCACAATTCGACGCGAACATTGCACGATTCGGCACCGCACGATTCGACACGAACATTGCACGATTCGACACCGCACGATTCGACACCGCACGATTCGACACGCACAATTCGACACTGCACGATTCGACACACCGCACGATTAGAAAGTTACACGACAGTTTCCCGAAAAAGTAGAGGGAATAACGTTGGTACTAACAAAAATCCCTAGGCAACACATTTTAATTTTTGTAGATTAATAGCACCGCGTAAGTTAGTAATCTGTTAAGTTAGAAAAAGCCTTTTTCAAAATATACGCACTAATTACACTACCGCAAATTCATAGAAAATTTTCCAAAGATAGCAAAGCCTTTAACACGGCTTACGAAAAAAGGCAAAAAATTTAATTGGTCAGTGGAACAGCAAAACGCGTTCGACCTATTGAAAGAGAAATTAACGACGGCGCCCGTATTGAATTACCCTGATTTCGACAAGGAATTCTTAGTGACGACGGACGCATCAGATTACGGCATCGGAGCCGTGCTGTCACAAGGGCCAGTAGGCCAGGACCGACCGATCGCTTACGCCAGCAGAGTACTATGCAAAGCGGAACAGAATTACAACACAACCAAAAAGGAATTATTAGCGATCGTGTGGGCGGTAAAACATTTCCGTCCATATTTATACGGAATTAAGTTCAAAATAATAACCGATCACAAGCCACTGATCTGGTTATTTAATGTAACCGACTCCGGCTCGAAATTAATCAGATGGAGACTCAAGCTAGAAGAGTACGATTATGAGATCGTTCACAAAACCGGAAAGAATAATGTGAACGCCGACGCGCTAAGCCGAAACCCGATACCGGAGGCATCAGCGATAAATGCAACGCAGCAAGAAGATGACGCCCAGAGAGAATATTCGGAAGAAGAAAAGCAGCAAATAATGTACGAATATCACTACTCGCCTACAGGAGAACACCAAGGAGTCACGCGTACGTTGAACCGGATCCGATTACAGCATAACTGGAGCGGCATAACAAGAGACGTAGAGGCATACATAAGCAAATGCGAATACTGCCAGAAGAATAAACTAAGTCGGAAAACGAAAATGCCTCTAATTATTACAGATACACCCGAGCGACCATTTGAGAAATGCACGCTCGATGTCGTAGGCCCATTGACTATTACAAATAATGGGAATAAATATATCCTGACATTCCAAGACAACCTAACAAAGTTCAGCAAGGCGATACCGGTGGAAAACCATCAGGAAGCAAATACAGTCGCTAAAGCTTTTGTCACAAAGCTTAGAACACGGGATACCGGAAAAAATTCTCACGGACCAAGGCACGAACTTTACAAGTGAAATGTTTAAAAATACGTGCAAACTGCTAAAGATAGAAAAGATTCAAACAACAGCATACCACCCCAAAAGTAACGGAGCGTTAGAAAGATCACATCGTACTTTAGCGGAATATCTAAGGCACTTTATAAATGAAGACCAAACCGATTGGGATAAATGGATACCTTATGCAATGTTCACCTACATAATACGACGCCTCACACAACAGTAGGTAAGGTAGGCCGGTTCCACTCCGGGGATCTGAGGGGGGGTGAGGGGCGGGAGGAACCGCGGGCGGGGGGGGACCGCGGGGGAAGGGGAAACCGCGTGTTTCGGCGCCGCGGGGGAGGGGGAAGGGGACCCGCATGTTTCGGCGTCGCGGGTAGGGGGAGGGGGGAACCGCGTTCTTGGGCGCCGCGGGGAAGGGGGAGGGGGGAACCGCGTTTATCAGGCGTCGCGGGGGAAAGGAAGGGGGAACCGCGTTTTCGCCGCGCCGTGTTTTCCGGCGCCGCGGGGCGACCGCGTTTCCGCCGCGCCGCGGGGCGAGGGGGGATCCGCGTTTTCGCCGCGCCGCGGAGCGTTCGCGTTTTCGCCGCGGAGCGGGGCGAGGGGACCCGCGTTCGCGTTTCGCCGCGCCGCGGAGTCCGCGTGACGTCACACGGCACGCTCGCGTTTATCTCTCCTTCGCGCGCGGTTTCTCGCTCCCGGCCCCCGTTATCTTTCCCCCGTTCGCGTTCTCTTTCCCTCGCGTGTTCTCGCTCGCGGTTTCTCTCGCTCGCCCCCGACCCCGTTTGCGCAAATACCTGCACGTGTGCGATGAAGTCACCGCAAGACATATTCTCGAAAACGATATCGCACCATTAACTTTTAATGGTTTAATCTGTAATACTGCTATTGAACAGCTATTAAACAGCTAAAAACAGCTATCAGTATAACTGCGATCTGTATAACCGCTATTGAACCGCCATCAAACTTCTTTTAAACAGCTAAAAACAGCCATCAAACAGCTATTGAACAGCTATCAAACAACTAAAACAGCTATCAAACAGCTCTTGAACAGCTATCAAACAACTAAAACAGCTATCAAACATCTATTGAACCGCTATGAAACAGCTAAAAACAGCTATCAAACAACTAAAACAGCTATTGAACCGCTATGAAACAGCTATCAAACAGCTCTTGAACAGCTATCAAACAACTAAAACAGCTATTAAACCGCTATGAAACAGCTAAAAAACAGCTATCAAACAGCTCTTGAACAGCTATGAAACAATTAAAACAGTTATCTGTATAACTGCGATCTGTATAACCGCTATTGAACCGCTATCAAACATCTTTAAAACAACTAAAACATCTTTAAAACAATTATCATGCACTTAAAACATCTATATTATACTACAAAGCATGTGGGAAAAGAAAATAAAACGTTTATATATACATATATAGTTTATTTTAAAAAAAATCATATTTTTTTCTGGTGTCGCGACCACCAGTTAAATATTTTTAATACATATTGTAATGCGCAATTCTTAACACGTTTTCCGCATCTTACAGTATTAGTAACATCTAGATTATTTAAAGATTCGATATCTTCGTAATCTGCATCCAAAGTCTCAATTTTTAGATGTCTTCTCGCTTTATTCTCAAGCAGATCCACCAGCCATTCTCGTTTCTGGCATCCCTTGACGTACACAAGAGTCGACGTCTCGTCACCCTCTCCAAGTACAGCCGATGTAATTAGGTGTTTCGCCATGCTGTACGGCACGTTTCCATCCTGCCATCGAAGTCCATGGTGATTTGCAATCAACCAGGAAGCGCATGACTTATCGGATTTCGCGAGGAGACTCCATGGCATGGGACATGTAAAAATATAATGGGCCAAAACGGTCCCGTTTCTCAGCACCGCCACCTCCTTTACGACAAATTTCATCCCGACGGTGAATCCTTGCAGATCGACAAACGTTGGTACGATCATAATGAAACGACGAAGCAATCTGTATCTTATCGCGCTACATATGTATCTCTTATATCGCAATATCTGCTGATATCGCAATTTACATGATTTTGCGCACTACGTTCGACAACGGACAGTATTCGATTACACGATCATGCAAGATGAGACAATAGGCTGTAGTATTTGCCGGTACATTCTCTTTACAATCAAATTCTATTCGCACATCCACGGTGGCGCTCTTGACAGATTCGTTTTGTCGCGAGCAATCAATGACGACAAAAGGTCCTTCCGTTAGGAATGTATACACGCTGCAAAGCGTATCGAAGCTGTCGTATCCGTAATAAGCTTTACGAAAACGCGCGTACATATCAAAAAGGACGGCGTATCGATTTTTGCCAAAATCTAGATTCAAGTCATCGTACGGATAAAATTCCGAGTTTAGATAAAGTTTCACATTGGTCAAGTTACAGTCATCGAATACGCTAACATCTTGCGACATGATATTCTTGCGGCCGGTCTGCAGCGCAAAGATAACGTACCGCGGCTTCTCCAGCTGAGTCGCCGTTTTGACGGCCCACGAATGCTTGGTCGTGCTCTGCAACATTGGGTACTCGTACAGATCCCACGAACGGAAACTAACACTAAGATATCGTCCGCTTTCCAAAGCCCGTAGCATGGATAGCTTATTGACCTCGTTTAATGTGACGTGAGGCATTCTCCACTGTACTTTAAACAATTCAATTTCCGGCTCCGTCGCCGGATTTCCTACAATGCAATTGTTATCGCTACGCGCTCGTATCAAAATTAATTCGTGACGAGCGTTAACAACGACGCGTTTGTAATCCTCGCAAAAGCCTAGCAACATCTTGAGCGGTACGCAAAAGTTAAAGTATCCTTCAGGTATGCTCGATGTAACGTCCCATCCAGCATTCCGCAAGATTTGAGAATCGTTATACGATAGCGATACGTAGTTCTTGATGGTACTGGTTATTCCAACGTTTCTGTTGCGATCAATCTCCACACCGTTGAGCTCTTATCGAATTTCATCAAACATGAACGCCGCACAATTATTTGCAAGCGTTGCCTGAGACTCGTCATTCCTTCTCTTTATCGTCAATCTTCCTTCAACGTAGAGAAAGCTTTCACACGGCAACGTGTATAAATCCTGCTGTTGTATGGGTATTCTTATCTCATCGTTATGTCCAAACGTTGTGTTGGCGTACGGATTGTATGTGTGTGTCTCAATCTTGACGACGCTGTCGTCAAAAATTGGGTCACCTCCAATGTTTAAGATATTAGCCATTTCGTACAACGAAACCCAATGATTTCAAAAATTCAACGTTCGACGCAGTGAGTTTCTTCTTTGGCGATCGAATTGTCTTCTTGTTTCTCGTCTGTTGCACCTGCTCAGCTTCGTTCAGTACGAGCATCTCACGTTACCGCTGTCGTCTTCGTGCATGCAGTCTAACGGTGATCTTTTCTCCGCGAAAATCAATCAATCGACCGTCCTGATCCACGACGCGAAGCGTCAAGTCCGAAATGCTCCGTACGATGATCGGAAGGTAAATGATTCGTGCCGGCGTTTCCGATATCTTATATCCTGGAGGCACACTCGGTGAAAACTCGTGTATCGTGTGCACGTACTTGTCGTTGCTGTACGCACCCGCGGTCACGTTGCACTCTATGCGAATGATGTTTACGTTGATGATATTTATAGGAACATTCGATTCGTACCATTGTCGCGGCTCCAGCACGCGATTCGCTGAAAATCCCAGCAGCGATCCAATGTTGTTCGGTTTTGTGAAATTTATCCGATAAGCACATTTGATCTCGCTCTTCATCGTATTGTTATTAGCCCGAATAATAATCAATGGGTGCGGTTCATCTTCGTTTGTCGAGACATTATTGGATGGGTCCCATAAAATAGCGCGTTTCAGATACATGTCTATATCACGCAGTTCGTACGATCCTTCGGGAATGGTAATCTCCTTGTCGTCGTCGTCATAGTAGAATTTATTGTTCGACGAATTTACATTCGGTATCGTGTGATATGTTTCAAAATCTGTTAGACCAAGCTCGTAATCGCCATCGCTCAAATCCACGGCGGGAAAGTAGCTTACCGCGAGGATGCTGCTCTTGCCGGTGAGCGTAAATGTCAGTTTGAATGAATACTGAGATTAAACAGCGTAACGCCAGTTTTTAAATTGATTGTCAACCGACTGTAGAAAACGCAGACACAGTTGTCCGCAATTGCTCTGATCGTATCGCGGGTGGATTTTCTCTTTTTACATTGTTCTCTAGATCGGGCCCCCCAATTTTCGGGGGGCGAAGATTGAAAAAAAATATCAAAAATAGGGAACATCTCCCTTTTGCTACCCACCGGAGTCCGGCCATGGGGATTTTCCCAAATTTTCCCGATACCCCTTCGTTTAGGGGATCCCCCCCCTGGGGGGAAAAGATGCGATGAAAACCCCTCTAAAATGGAATGGGGCTTACTTTTTTCCAATTTTGCTTTTCCCATTGGTGTAAAACCTTGGGAAAATTTTTTGGTTTTCTTGACGTTTTTTTTCTCGAAAAAACCCGTCGGTTCGAGGGCGAAAAAAACCCCTGCCCTTCCCCTGGCGCGATTGCGTTGCATTTTCCAGTGACTTTTGCGGGCTTTGTTCATTCACCCCCTTTTGGGACCCCCGCCCCCCCCCCACCAACGAGCCGGAAACCCTAATAACGGAGGTGGGGGAGGTCCACCGGTTTTGCCCCGGAATATTGTTGTTTTTCTTTTTTTTCGTTTTCAAACCCAACCGGGTTTCTTTTACCCCTTATGGCGCCCGGGCGGCTGTCTGAGTCTCTCTCCGAGGTCGAATCGTTCGCGAAAAAAAATTTTTGCGTTTCCGCGGCGATAATTGGCTGCCCGTGTTTGGAATCGGGCTAGCGGGGGGCCTTTGGGGCCCGGCCCCCGCCGCGTCCAAGGAGATCCCCCGAAACCTCCCCCCAATGGGTTTTTTCTAAGCATTCCCTCCCAAAAAATTATAGCGGGGTTGTATTCGATGGAAACCCCTTTTATCCCGCGATTAAAAAACCCCTCACCTTTTTTTTGGCGGGTTTTGCCCATTTTTTACAGCGGGGGGCGGCCGTCGGGGGCGTTCTGACCCCGGAAAAAAAAGTATTAAACGCGTCGTTTTTGTAAAAACCCCGAATGTCTTGATATTTTTTGGGCATTTCCCCCAAAAATCATGAAAATTAAAAATGTCGCAGTAGAAGATTTTTGGGATTACTTCAAGCTCGGGGGGTTAAATCGTAAAACGGGGGTTTTCCGACCCAGAAAAAAAATTTGACTGAGCATTTTTAGCTCTAGGCCCAAAAATGGGCCCCGCTTTCTCGTATTATTATTCATTCGTTTTTGGGGGGAGATAAAATGGGTTCGTCCCCACAACCGGGACGTCAAAGGACAAATTTTGACGATGGGGGGCCTTAACAAAAAGGTACGCAAAAGGGGGCAGTACCATTTTATACGGGACATCGGGGGCCGCAAATTGGGGGGCAAGAAAAAGTCTTGATAAGTTTTGGAAAGTTTTGCACGGGACTTTTTGAACGGTACGGGGTACTCAAAAAACGTTTCAAAAAACAAATATCGAATTTGGGAAAATATAACACCATAAAAGAATTGGTTTTTTCTTTCCGAAAAAAAGGGGAAAAGTTTTTTCCCGGGCGGCCCCAGGCGCTCCCGAATTTTTTTTTTTTTTTAACGTGGGGGGCGAAAAAGGGGGGGGTACGAAAAGAATATTTCAATGGGCCCCACGCGGCTTTTATTCCTTCTATCTTTGTCAGAAGTATGCAAAGATACCGAAGTTTTATACGCACCCCGCAATTTAGATTTTTTAAAAAAGGATGGACCAACGGAAAAATTTAACCCATCCCCGTAAAAAAAGAATGTCTTACGAAATTTTTAAATTTTGTCAACGTTTTGGGGAAAAAAAAACGGTTCGTGGTGATAGCCAGGCAGCGCGATTTTGAAAAAGGGGATAAGAAAAGGTTTAAGACTTTGGTACCAAAAAAATGGTTTTTGTTGTTGGCGGGGGCGTCTTGAAAACTTTTGGGAACAGGACAAACACGAGGAGATTGAAAAAGGGGAGGGGTAGCAAATAAATTTTGGGAAAAAGAGGGATTGATTGCAAAAAAAAATTCCCCCTTGGAAAAAATGGTAAAAGGGGGAAAATTTTTTCGTTGGGAGAAAAATTTTTAACCATCTCGAGCCCCCTAGGCAGATTTTTGAAAAAACCGTTAAATGACAAAAAAATCTGACGGTCAAAGATTAAAATGAAACGGCGTGGGAAGGGGAAGAAAACCCAAAATCAAAGCAAGAAACCCAAAGCCTCATTAAAAAACTCTTAAAGGCTTCAACCCGGGGGGCTTTAAACGATCGATAAAAAATGCCATCTAATTAGCGAAATAACTAAAATTTTTTCAACCGCTAAACGAAAGATCGAAATTTTTCAAAACCAAGAACCCCCCGAAACCTGCGTCTTCCGCCCAAACACAGGGCTCCCCCAAAAAAAAGTGTTTTTGAAACCCCCGAAGCCCCTCGTACGTCCTTCGACGCAGTTGCAAAAAATTAGGGTTTTAGAAAATTGAGAGATCACTTTGGGGCCATTTTGCCAAAAGAATCGGGGTGTTTTTTGGGGCGATCCAAAAAAGCCCGGGATAGAAATCGGGGGTTTTTTTCAGTAAAAAATGGAATGTTCTCGGTAAAAGCGGTTTGCGTTTTGGCAACGCGGAAAAAAATTTCGAAAAACATCATACGCAGGACACGCGGGGTTTAAGGTTATCTTTTAAAAAATTCCCAAGACGAGATTTTTCACGGGGGACATGCAAAAAAAAAAAGAGATTCTTTGTGACGAATGTCATAAAAGAAAAAACCCCAAAGTACGTCCAAAAAAAAGGGGAAGGGGGTAAAACAGAAATATAAACGACCGTTTTTTTAGGTAAAAAACTGGGGAAAAGGAACCGGTGCCAGAGGGGAAAAAGTACAGAAATAAATTCATCGCCGATTTTGGGGAAAAAAACCCCGGAAAAAAAAGGGATACCCCCCCCCAAAGACTTTTTAAAAGACAACAAAACACTATGTTAAAATTTGGGGCACCCCCAAAGAGCTTGTAGATCCCCCCCGTTTTTCTCGAAGTTCGCGAAAAACCGGTCACCCCCGGTCACGAAAAAAGAAATCCCCCGTAAATTTCGGGGGAATTCGCGGGGGGGGAAATTTTTAAAAATTTAAAAGGGGGCGACAGCGAGTCATTCAATCAAAAAACGAAATGCCGATCAACAAGTTGGTAAAAACGCTGGGAAAAAAGGCGGGGGGAAAACCCTTTCTATCAATGGAGAGGTTTTAACAAAATCCCGTGGGGGGGGAAAAACGCTCTTTGCAGGGGCCCCAAACCGGGGGTTTTTTAGGCAAAATCGCCAAGTTTTTGACGGAAAAACGCCGCCCAGATGAGGGCCCCTTTCACCAAAAAAACGCACGTTTAGCAGAGCGTTCAAATTTTGGAAATCCACAGGATGAAATGAGAGAAAGATGGCTTTTTCCAAAAAATTTTTGAAAATTTAAAACCCCAACAATTTTAAAAGTGATTCAAGATGTAATTGGAATCATTGCGAAAAGAAAAAAAACGTAAATCTGATACTGCGTCATTTTCGCGTTATTTTTCATGGCTGGAAAAAGGGGAATTTGCTGAGAAACGACGGCGGGGGGAAAAAATTAAAACGCTCCTGCGAGAAGAAATTTTTCTCGAAGACCCCCTCTAGTACGGGGGATACGAGCCCCGTGGCAGGGATGTGGTCAAAAATTCGACCTACACGCGATTTTTAAAAGGGGGAAAACCCCCTACATACTCCCCCTTTCGACGTGCTGAAAAACACGCAGGGCCCAAAAAATAAACCCCCCGAGCGGACCCGGGGGGGTTTTCCACCGGGCGATTGCAAAAAAAATTAAAAAACGGCGGCAAATGTCCGAAAAATCTGCAGGACTGAAAAGGGGGCAAAAATTTTTCCCAAAACAACGTGCAAAAAAACCTTTTAAAAAAACATAAAATCAACACTATTCGACATATTCCGTAATGAAGGCTTTTGGTCGTCAAAAAGATTCAATCGCACGCTAAAAAACGACAGTGGAAAAATTTTTCGGGGCAAATTTTTTAAAAACCCAAAAAAACGACTCGCTTTCCGGTCTCGATCGGAAAATTTAAAAAAGCAAAGCAAAAAAATTTTCGGCCTGGACCCATCGATGTTACCCCCCCCGATTTGCCGACAAAATCCTAAAAACCCCGGGGGACAGCCCCGTAAAGATCGCTGCTCCCGCCGATTCAAAAAAGGGGCCCCCTTTGGTACGGTGAGAAAATTCAAGACAATCTTTGAAAAAAAGGGGGCAAGCCCCAAAAAAGGGGGAAAAGGGGGTGGTTTTTTTTCTTTTTAAATGCAAAAACCCCCCCGGGGGGGGATCGTTGGAAGATTCCCCGCGAAAAACCCCTCGCCGGGCCCCGGGGGCTACCAAAAAAGTTTCCTCGCGTTGCTAATCCCGACGGGATCTCCCCCGAAAAAATTTGCGCCCAAAAAAGGGGGGAAAATTTAAAATTTTAAAAAAAATTTTGGGGGTTTTTTTTAAATTTACACAATTAGGGGAAAAAAAGAAAAATTTTTTTTGGGAAAAAAATTTTTTTCAGATAAAAAAAAACATATTAAATATGAGTCTTTAATTTTCCCCCAAAAATTTTTAAAATTTTAAAATTTTTAAAATATTTACAGCGGTATTAACAATATATTTACAATGGTATTTAAAAAAGGGATTTTATAAAGTCCCCCTTTGGGGGGGGGGTTTGGGGAAAACGGGGATAATGTTGGTTATCATTTGTACGGGCTTTTTTGATTTTTTTTCAGAAAAGGTGTATACCTCGTGTTTTTTTTTGGTTTTTTTGAGGTTTTTGACGCCCTAAATTTTTTTTTTTCCCCCCAGACCCGCGGGTAATCGTTTGAAAATTTTTGACCCCCGGCTACGACTTTCTTAACCCTTTAAACCCCTTTTTTTTTTTCTTTCTTACCCCTCCCCCCGCAAGGCGTACATCTTTGTCTAAGCCCGACAAAAATTGGTCATTATCGCACCGTTTAAAATTTTTTTTTTCCCCTTTTTTAAGCCCGGGGAAATTTTTTTTTTAAGTGGGATACCCCCCGCTTTTTTCGGGTCGCGGGAATCGCTAGTGTCAAAAACTATAATTAAAAAGACGCTTTTTTTATATCATACACATCCCTCGCACCCCCAATGTCAAAAAATGAGACTGTCCCCCCTTTTTTGTACTGCTTTTTAAAAAAGTCGCATCAATGGGAAAATGACTTTCTGTTATGAAATTCGTACAAAAAATGCTTGGGGGTATATCGAGGATGCAATACCCACGTAAAAATTTGGGTTTTTCGAACTTTTTCCCCGAGTTTTTTCCATTTCTATTGTACTAAAATTTTTTCCCCCCAAAAACGCTTTTTTATGAAAAAATTTGGGGTTTTTTCCCCTCCCTTGCCCCCCCGGCCCCCTTTTTTCCCCCAAAAAATAACGAGGCGCAATTTTTCGTGAAAAAGACATTCTCCTGGTTTTTTAAAAACCCCCGCATTGTTCTCAATTTGTTAAATTTTTTTTTTTTAAAAAATTTTTGGCCAAGTCCCCCAAATTTTGATTAAGTTTATATAACGCGAAGCCATGGAGATTGCGCGAATTTCATTAAAGGGGAATTTTTGATATACCCCGGGAAAGGGGGGTGACGGTTTCCCCCCTGCAGGGGTTTCGAAAAAGGGGAATTTTAAAAAAGTTTTTTTATCGTAAAGTTTTTTGGGAAGGCCCGGGGGTTGGGGCCCCTTTCCCCCGGGGGGTTTTTTTCCCGGCCCCCCCCCCCCGGACCCGAAAAGGGAGGTCCGTGTGCGCGCGGGGAAAAAAGTTGCGGATACTCCCCCAATCGATTTTTTTTTAGCCCCTTTTTGGGGAAAAAAACGCGCATCCATAACCCTTAAAACGGTTTTTCGTTTCGACCCATTTTAAAAAAAGCCTTTTGGCAATGGGGTTTTTACATTGCCCGCCGTAAAGTTATTTACAAAAAAAAAATACCTTAGGTACGCACGGTTTTTTTTTTTGGGGGGTACAAAATTTTTAAAATTTTTTTTTTTGTTGGCCCGCCCCCTATCTGTTTGAAAAATTTTTCCAAACCGCCCCCGGAACCGCGTTTTTTTTTGTAAACATACCGCCCTTCAATGTCGGTGAGCTTTTTTTAAAATTTTACGCGTTTTTGCTTCAAAAATAGCAAACCCCCGTAAAACTTAAAAACAAAAACCCTTTTTTCCCCTTTTAATAGCATAAAAAAAAATTTTACTCAATATAAAATTTTTAAAAAAAATTTTTTTCAAAAAATTGCGGGTTCTTTTAAAAAAGAATTAAAAAAATTTTTTCTAGGGCAAATTTAAAAAAATTGGGGGGGAAATTTAAAAAAATTTTTTTAGACATTAAATTTTTTAAATTTTTTTAATTTTTTTTTGTCTCCCCATAATTTTAAAAAAGAGAAATTTAAAAAATTTTTTTGACATAATTTTTTAAAAACCCCCCAAGAAAATGAAATTTTTTAAAAAAAATTTTTTTTTAAATTTTTTTTTTAAAAAAATTTCTAACCAAAAAAAAATTTTGGGGGAAAAATTAAAAAAATTTTTCTAATTTTAAAAATTTTGGGGGGGAAATTAAAAAATTAAAAACTGACAAAAAAAAAAAAAAACCGCCCCCTTTTTTTAGTGTACACATAATTTTAAAATTTTACAATTTTTTTTTTGTTAAAATAATTTTAATTCCCAATTTTTAAAAATTTTTTTAGACAATTTTAATTTTTAAACATTAAAGAACGGGGGTTTTTCTTTAAAACAAAAAATTTTTTTCTAAAAATTTTTTATTGAATGGAATATTTATTATTTTTTTAAAAAATAAAAAAAGGTCGCCTTAAACAAAATTTTTTTTTTGTTATGACATAATTTTAATTGGAGGGGGGGGAAAAAAATTTTTGTCTGGGCAAATAAAAATTCGAATTAAAATTTTTCTGACATAATAAAAAAAAATTTAAAAAAATTTAAAATTTTGTCTTGAAAAAAAAAATACCGAAATTTTTTTTTTTGGGTAGAATAAATTTTTAAAAATTTTCCCAAAATTTTTTTTTTGTCTAGACTAATTTTTTCTTAAAAAAAACCCCCAATTTTTTTTAGACCCCCCTTTTTTTGAAAAATTTTTTTTTAGGCAAAAATTTTTTATGAAAAAAAGTAAAAAAGGGGTTTGGGGCCTCCAATTTTTCGGGGTTTAAATTTTTTTTTTTACCAAATTTTTAAAAAAAAATTTTTTTGACAAAAAAAAATTTAAAAAATTTTTTTTTTTTTATGGGGCCCCCAATAATTAATTTTTTTTAAAACCCCCTTTTTTTTTTTTTGTTTTAAAAGGAGAATTAGTTTTTTTTTTTTAAAAAAAAAAAGTTTGCTATTAAAAGTTTAAAAAGGGGATGCCATATAAAACCCCCGGGAAGTTTAATAATTAAAGCCCCGGGTCGATCCCCCAACTCCACCGGGGGCTATCCCGGGAAAATTTTTTTAAAAATTTTGGGCCCCAAAAACAAGAAAAACGGTTTTGGGGGAAAAAAATCGCTGTAAACACCGAGCGTTTTGAAAAAAAACCGCTTTTCCAGACGTTACGGCGGGGGGCGTAAGCTCTTTTGGAAAGGTTTTTACCCCCCCAATGAACCGTAAAAAGAAAGGGCCCGGGGGGGGAAAAACAAGGGGGCCCCCTTTTTACCCTCAAGTAAAACCCCCCGGAAAAACGCTTTTTTTGTGTCAGCAAATCAAAATTTTTTTTGCGGAAAAAATTTAAAAAAATTCGGTTTTAAAATTTTGGGGGGGTTTTCCTTGCTGGGGAAAAAATGGGCCCAAATTGGGGGCCCCACTAGAGGGGAGAAATTTTAAAATGATAAAACGCAAAATTTAAAAAACCCCTTTTTTTATCTTTTTCTTGGGGGGTTTGAACTTTTTTTTTTAAAAAAAAAAAAAATTTTTTTTCCCTTTTTTTACGGGAGAAATCTCCAAAATCCCCTTTGTAGGGGTTTATTTTTTTTTTTTAAAAAAATGTGGGGCGAAAAACCCTTTAAAAATTTTTAAAAAAACTATGGGAATGCCCAAAAAGAAACTTTTTAATTTAAAAAATTTTAAAAAATTTGAAAGCGCGGGCCCCTTTTAACGCCCGGTTTTTGGGGACAAGGGGGCTTTCTCGCACTCGCTGGCTCAACGGTTCTTCGCACCCCGTGGGCATTTTTTTCGCTGGTTTAAAAAATTTCCCCCCCCTTTTTTTCTGAAAAGGGCCCGGGGAATTAGTGGGGGAAAAAAAAGGTTTTTCGGGCCCTGAGCTAAAAATTTCTCCTCGGGAACCCCCCCCACGCCAAACCCCTTTTCGCACGGAAAAAGATTCATAAAAACCGTCTAAAAACAACGCCGTAGTAAACCCTGCTAAACACCCCTGATGTTGTATGTGTTTTCCCCCGGGTTTTTTGGATCCGTTCCATCTTTTCTAGGGGGTACCTCCAAGGGGGGGGGATTTCGACAAAGGACTCGTTCCCCCCCCGTTTTTTTTTTTTTAAAGGGCCCCCACTTTTTCCCCTTTTTGCCGGTTTTAAAAAGCCCCGCATCATTCATCCCCCCCGGAAAATCCCCTTGGGGCAACCCAAAAAAATTTTTTGTTTTTGGGCGAAGTGTGGGGGAAAAAACTGCAAAAAAAAAACGCCCCAAAAATTTTAAATTTTTTTTTTACACAAAATATTTTAAAATTATTTAAAAAAAAAAAGTTCGGGGGCCCTTTCCGGCAAAATATTTCCTGTGTCCCTTTTTTAAAAAAATTTTCGGAAAAACACGAGGGGGGACAAAATTTTTTTATCCAAACCCCCAAGGCCCCCTTGTCTTAGCACGTAAAAGGGAATTTTTTTTTTGCCATCTTTCGGTCAGTAACAAATATTGGGAGGATTGCAAGTTCCTTGTTTTTTTTCCCCCATGCTGTAACCCTTTTATTTTATATTTTGTTGTGAAAATTTTTAAACCGTTTTAAAAAATTTATTTAACGTATTGGAAAATCAATGTCCGTAAAATTTGCACCACGGGAAATGGGGCAAAGTTCCCGTTCTGGGATTTCTCTTGGCCCGGATACCGAGCAGCCAAACACTGACCATGGGAAAACATGCCTTGTCCCCCTTGATTGCAAATTTTTTCAAAACCCCATTTTTCTTTTTAATTTTTTTTCGGTATTTCCACAAAACCCCCCCCGCGTGCAAAAGGTTATATTTTTTACGTTTTAAAATTTAAATTGTGGGATACGCGAAAAAACGGGCCCCTCCGCTATCACTTTTCCCCGGGAAATTTTCCCCACTTTTTCAAAATTTGGCTCGATGCGTGTCTCTTGTACCAAATCAAAGCAAACGGACGTAAAGAAATAAGGGTTTTTTTTAAAATTTTTGATACTCTTGCGAAAACTTTTTTTCGCGCGTTTGTCCCCCCGCAAAAATTCAAACCCTTTTAAAAATGTTTAAATTTTTACAAATTTTCATGTCGTTTTCATACGTTCTGCACAACGAACGAGGGACAATTCTCCCGCTATTTTAAAAAATTGACGAGGGGGGAGGTTTTTTTGGAATTTATCACCCGCACCATCAATATACGGCTTTTTAAACCGTATCTATTTCCCCGCCTCTGGGGCCTTTATCGCCAAATCCCCACTGTACCCCCCCCACAATGCACAAAACCCGTTGACGAAACCCGAGTTTTTTCCGAACCTTCAGTCTTGCGATACATCGACCAATGACTTTTTTGAACCGATCGATAATCGCGGTCGTTTTTTTTCGGCTTTTTTTCTTCAAAATGATTCATAAACTCGCCCACATCGTTTTTTTCCCATGGGGCAAAGTTTTCCCGGGGAATTTAAAACAGGGTGGATTGCCCCCAAAAACTCTTGCTCCATTTTTTTTTGGCCGTTTTTTCTTGCAAAGGGCCTTTTTGTTGCACCCCCGCGACTTCCAGTTCCGACAAATTGGGCGTATTCTCTAGATTCGTCATTTTATATCTACAATAAATCATCTTTTTGCTTACCCGTATCTAATTAAATCTCAGAAAGCCCGAAACCTGGGCCCGGCTATTTGAAAAATTTTGGCATTTTTTGGCACGGTTCGATAAAATAAAATCGCGAGACATGTCGCGAACATGTTCTTCAAAAAAAAATAACGCCCCCATTAAATTATGCAAAATTCCCAAATTTTTTGAAATTTTTGGGCCCGTTGAAAATTCCGCTTTTCCCCTCGTTTCCTTTTTCCTCCGCCAGGCCGGGGTGAGAAAACGTGAACACTGGCCCATTTTTCCACATAAACCCTTATTTTTTAACACTTTTTTTTTTACGGGAACGTTTGATGGAGGGGGGGAAATGTCATTGGGGGTGGGGTTGCCCGTTTTCCCGCTGAGCCGCATGAAACGTGACCGGGTTAATCCCTCGTCGGACAGAAACTCGCGGCGGCGCGGAGGCAGGGTTGCCTTGGGGTTTCCCGGGGGGCAAGTACGGGGCCCGGCTCCCTTTGCGTTTTCCCGGGGGTAGGAAAGGTCTTCAGGAGCTTCGGGCCCGGGAGGGGCCCAAACGGGAGCGGCCCGTAAAAGGGAGCCCCCGGCTTAAAGAGGGGAAACGCCCGTTTTCCCGGGAACGGCGGGGGGGGTCGGGGCCCCCCACCCAGAGGCGGGAAAAGGGCAGGTAATCCCAACCCCGGGAGCCCCGTGGGGAGGCCCTACCCGGGGAGCCCCCCCTTTAAAGGGGAGCCCCTTTTTTCTCTTTTTACGGGGGTTTTTCGTTGGGAGAAACCCCAACGTGGGGGAAGCGGTCTCGGAGGAGGGTTTTTGGGGAACGGGATTCGACAGGACTGGTGACTCGAGCGGCTCGAGTCCCCTTTTTAAAAACCCCCGATTGCGGCCCGGGGGGGTTTTCCCCTCCACTGGGGCTGCCCACCGCCGGTTCCCCCACCGTTTTGGGCCCGGGACCACGCGGAAATTTGCTTAGTGGCCCCCCGGGCCGTAGGGGCTAGTACGAAAAAGCGAAATCGTCACACCCCCCCCTTTTGGGAGAGGAAATACAAATTCTTTTTAAACGTTTTCCAAAAAAATTTTTTATTGCTGCCTGTTAAAATTTTAAAACCGGCGCGGGCCCAACGTTTCGGGGGTTCCCTTTTGTGGGTCAAACCTCAGGCCCCCCAAGCCCCCACTGGCGGGGGCCCCGGAATTTCCCGGGTTTGGGGGTAAGGGGCGGATGGGGGCACTTGTATCCTCTCCCCGGGGAAACGAGATCCACAGTAATCCTTGGGGGGGAGGTGGGGGAAAGGGTTTGGTGCAACTTCTTTTGGTCGGGGGGGGGAAAGGGGTTTGGGGTTTGGCCAGGGGGTGGGCCGTTGAGGGGGAAAGGGGGGCTTCGGGGGGGCGCACGCGGGTTGGGGTGGCGGGGGGGGGGGGGGGCGGGGCCCGGGTGGCTTCGGCCCTGGTGTGCGGGGCCCTTTTTGGTGCTTCCCCCCCGTCGAACCTCGTGCCCCCGTTGGGGGTTTTGGGGGCCCGGGCCCCGGGGCGGCCCGGGGGGCCGGTCGGGCGGTTTTGGGCGGCTGGTCGGGGGTCGGGGTCTGGCCCTGGGGTGCCCCCCGGGCGCGGGGGCTTCCGGCGGGGGGGCGCCCGGCGGGGGGTTCCCCTGGTGCCTGGGGGGCCGTTCCGTGGGCCGCGGGTTTCCCCCGCCCGGGGGTTTTGGTTGGAAAGGCGTCTGGTCGGTCAAAACCGGGTTTAACCGGCTCGATTAAATGGCGGCCCGGCGGCGGTTCCCCCGGCTCCCCCCCGCTAAAAGGGGGGGTTTCCCTACACTAGGCCCCCTGACGGCGAGGGACGTCCGCTGGCTGGGGGTGGGCCCGGGGGTCGTTGGGGGTCCCCCCCCAGATATCAATGGGTTTTAATTGGGCCAAACACCCCCTTATTTTCGCGCG
Source organism: Temnothorax americanus (assembly GCF_048541705.1). Taxonomy (NCBI): domain Eukaryota; kingdom Metazoa; phylum Arthropoda; class Insecta; order Hymenoptera; family Formicidae; genus Temnothorax; species Temnothorax americanus. The sequence goes on from NW_027509356.1 coordinate 82,780, forward strand.
GGGGTCTCCTTTTTAAAAGGGAACGGGGCTATGCTAAGCAACTGAAAGTTTTTCGCCCCCGGGGGGGCTTATATCCCGGGTTTTGGGCGTTTTCCCTTTTCTTTCCCTTTTTGTGATTTTTTTTCCGGCTTATGAATGGGGACCCCTTTTTCCCCAAACGGTCCGGGCGGGGTTTCTCGTGCCCTTTTATTTGTAAACACGGGGTTTTTTCGCCTTCGCAAATTCGAAACCCCGATTTGACCAAGCTCCCCCGGGGTGCCCGAGGCGAGGGGTTTTCGGCGCGTTCTTTAAATTTTGGACGTGCACATTTTGGGGTCCCAAATCGTCCCCGGGGTCCCGAAAAGTCGACTAAAAACGGGCGAGATGTTTTTTTCCTGACCCTCGAGGGTCCTGAAAGGGGGGGCCCAACTTGGCGTTAAAAAATCCCGTAGCTTTCTTTGAGATTGGGAAATCCCCTTTTCCCAAAAACAAAATCCCCGACGGGGGGTCTCCAACCCCGGCCCCCGCGGGTTTGTAGGGGCCCCCCCGGGCGTTGAAACGCTCGGGCCCCTGTTAAAACCCGTACTACCTCGAAAAGGTTTTCCTCAAACCGGGGCGCCGAGTCTTGGTGGGGGGCCCTTTTTTTCCCGCATGGCAAAAGGGCCCCTCCGGGTGTGGGAGGGGGGGCCCCCGCCCCCCCGTGTTTGGGAGGTCCCCCGGCGGGGAAACCCCGGGGCCCTCGTGCCCGGGGGGGGGTTGGGAGGCGAATTGAAAGGGGGGCTAGATCCGTCCCAACCCGGGGGTTTTTTTTTTCCCCGCCATTTTGGGAGACCAGGGGTTTTTCCCAGCGTCCGTTTTGGAAACCTCACCTTTTTTGGCCAGGAGTGCCCTTACGGGGTTGGTTTCGATGCTCGACCCGGAAGGCCCCCCAGGACTCCCTCAAGTTGTTCCGACTTGCTGGGTCCCGTTTCGGAGTGTTTTCGGGGGGTGGGGAAAACCCGTGCTTTAGAGATCCGGTCGAGGATTCCCTTGGTAACCGGCAGGTGCGGTGCCTCCAAAAGGGGTTTAAGCCGCCCCATTTTGGGAAACCGGGCCCCGGGCATGACTACAGCCAGGCGGGGCCCTGGGGGGGCGCGGAAAAACGGGCCGATAAATCCAGGGCACCTGTTCCCCGGGGGCCCGGGGGGCAGGGGGCCGTGGGGGAAAGGTTCCCCCCGCGGGTTTTGGTCGTCGGTGCCTTGTGCGCCAGGAAAGTGGGGCCACGTCGGACTAGCGGGTATGTTTTTAAACATCCCTGCCAATAAACAAGGGGCCAGGGGGGGCGAGGGTCGGGGCGACCCCAAGTGCCCCCGCCGGGGGGTCCTAAATGGTGTCCCTGGGGGCTGACGTTCCCGTTCCTCCTTCGGGAAAGCGCTTCCTTTGGGTTTCCGCGGGGTTCAACCCCCCCAAAAATCAAACCTCGGGGCAAGTTTGGGGCCAAAACCGCCCCGTCCTGGATGGGGGTAATCGGGGAAATTTCCGGGGGGGCTTTTCCTTTTCCCCGGGTCAGGTTTCGCTGGTACCACCCGGAAACTTTCGGGGGGGGCCCCTGATTTTTCGCATACCCCCGGTTGCCGTGAGAGCGCGTGGGCAAAACCTTGTTGAGCTGCCCCTTTCGGTACGTACAAAAAATGGGACGGGCGCTTCAATAGCCCCCGGGCCCCAACCGGCCGGGGTTCCTCCAGGCGTTGCAGCCATGGGAGGGACTAGGGCCCGGTCCCCCAGGGTAAAAGGAGTACCCCCTGTATCCCCGATCTTCTGGTGCCCCAAAACGATCGCGGGGCAGTTAGCTCGGGGGGCGCATTTTCTTCTCCCGCCCTTTTACTTTTGGGGCCTGGCGGGGGGCCACCACTCGCCCCTCCGCCCTCCTGGGGGGGGGGAAATAGAAAGGGCCCTCCCAGCCCTTTCCCTTTTGGGTTTCCGTCTGGGAAACGAACCGGCGTTTCGAAGTCCGGCAGGCCAGCACGGGGGCGGATTTCATCCCCTCCTTCGGGTCGCTCAAAAGGCGCTCTCTTTCGTCGGGCCCCCCCAAGTCCACTTTATTTCCCCTTCCCTTTGGGTAAAGGGCGGGTGAGCGGGGCGGCAACCGCCCGAAAAATTTTTTGCACAATGGGCCGGGTCCCAAGGGGGGCCTCCCCAAGAACTTTTCGTACCTTACGTGGTGGTTGGACCGGCCTCGGGCCACGCGCTCCCCTTTACCCCGGGGTCGGTGCGGGGGCCCATACCCGGCCCCACAAATGGGGCCAAAGGGTAGGGGGAGTTGGTCCCCAAAATGGCATTTTTCCCGGGTTCAGGGGAGTTTTTTTCTTCTCGGAGGGCGGGGGAACACTTCCTTAAACCGGAGGTGTTCCTCAAAGGGGGCCGGGGCCCTTACCACGAAAATGTCGTCCAGATAAAAAAGGAAACATGTGGCCTAGGTCCGGCCCCTTTTTTTCGTCTGAAATTTTTTGGGAAGGGTTAGTGGGGCGGTTTGTAGGCCAAAGGGGTTTCCCCGGGAAAAAAAAAAAAATTTCATGGGGGCCCTTTTCCGGGGACCGAAAAGGCTTTTACGGGCCCCGGCTATGGGGCCCGCCAACGGTATCTGCCAGTACCCCCACCCCTTCCCAGGTCAAAGCGTTGATAGGTATGGGGCCTCCCCCCCTTTTAATCCAAAGGGGGCCTGCACTTTTTGGCGGGGGGTATGGCCCTTTTTCCGTAAATTCTTTTTCCCTTCCCGGGAAAGTCGATCCAAAAACCGAACGACCCGTCTTTTTTTTCCTTTTTTTTGCCCAACCCATAGGGGGCTCCAACTCCGGGGGAAAGGCCGTCACGCCTTCGCGTTCCATCTTTCCATTTTTTCCCCCCGGTCGATAATTTCCTGCACCGGGAAATTTCCTGGGCCCGTACCGCTTTTTTTAAAATGGGTCGGGGGGTCGGTTTTAACCCCGGGGATCGGGTGCAGCCCCGGCCCTTTGGGGGCCATGGATTCCTCAAATAGGGCGGTTCCGTGACGGGAAACTCTCGGAACGGCGTTCCTCTTGGGGTTTTTTCGGGGGGCCCCACCCGGGGCTCGCCCGCATGCGGAGGTGGGGCGTTTTTGGGCGCGGGGCTTTTCCCTTACCAACGACCCCGGGTTTTCCGGGCCCTGGGTCGCCCCGCCCGTTTAAACAGGGCGCTTTGTAAACACCGGCTAATCGGAATTCTTTGCTCCACACCTTCCGGCCCAATTTTTTACCGGGAGTTTTCATGGCCCCGGGGTATTGTAAAAAAAAAAAAATTGACCCCGTCCCCCCCGTTTGAAGGGAACTTGTCCCCGGCCCCGGGTCGGGAATCCGAGGTTTTTTCCCGCGTAGCGGGCGGTGTCCGTTTTAAAAAAGGGAAATACCCCCGAGCCATTATCCCCGGTTTCAACCCCGCAAGGGCGGTGTCGTATGCGGACGGAGATGTGGGGGCCCCGGGGCTGGAAACTTTACTCGGACGGTGGGGGGTTTTTTTTGGGGTTTTTCCCCCCCTTTTTTTTTGGCGTTTCCCGGCGGGGGTTGCGGGGGCGCCGGGGTCCTTCCCACGGGAAAAAACCTTTTTGGCCGGCCGTTTTTTTGTCCAAAACCCGGGGGTGTCCCGCGGGTGTTTCCCGCGCCAGCAAACACTCCCCCCGGTTTTTACTTTTTACTGGCAACGGCCGGGGTATTTGGCCCCGGGGTTTCCCGCGCTCCCGATTTTTTTGCTCGCGGTTTTTCTCTTCAAAAGCTTCAATTCCCGGCCTTGCTTTCAAATCTCCCATGCGGTAAAGTCATCCAGGCGGGTGTAGTTTTTTTATTCCGGGGCTCATATTTTCCCTACACCGTTCCCAAACTGGTCGTCCGCTGGATTCCTCCGGGCCCTCGCAGCCCCGTAAGAGCGCTGTTTTCGTCCCTTTTGAAAAAGGGTCTTTTCCGGGGGTTTTGGGAAAACCCCCCTTTGGGTCTCCGCGACAAAGTGCGCGGTAAACCCCCGGGGCAAAAACTGATTTTTCGGAAGTCTCTTTGAAAAACTCCCCCGGAGTCCCCCAAAACCCTTTGGCTATTCCGGGACCAGAGGGTGTGTCTCCTTCAGTAAGCTCCGGCAAAACCCCAACAGGGGCCCGGGGCCCCCCGGGTATCCGTTCCCTGGCTAAATTTCCCCCACTCGTTCTTGGGAAAAAAGCGAGTGGGTCTTTTTCCGTCGAAGGACATCCCCACTTTTCCCGGGTTTGATCCCCTGACCTTGGCCGGGTCGGGCGTATTGGGGGGCTTTTTGTTCCCCCCGCTCGTCCCTCCATCGTAATTTTTTTTGGTCGTCTTTCCCCTTTCCCGGGTATTCGTACTCCGGGTTAGCGATCCGAAATCACGGGTCCCCGGCTCGGGGGGTGTCGAGGTGCCGCAGGGGCCCCATTTTTCCCTGGGGGTTTCCCCAAATCGGGGGCGGGGCCCTTAAACCCCCCGGCCTTTTATAGCCGATTGATCCCCCTCGTTTTGGGGTTTGGCGAGAGGAACCAAACCCGTGTCTCCCCGGGTCAGGTCCCCCGTTCGGGCCCTGTAACGTTCCCCGGGTTTCCCTCGTCCCAAAATTTGCTCCCAGGCCCGGTTAGAAAAAAGTGGGGACCTGGTCAGTTTCACAAAAGCCCAATTTTTTCACAACTATTTAAAAGTACCGTTTATGGGGGCGTGAGTGTCCCGTGTTGGGGTGTGTGTCGCTCCGCGGGGCCCATGTAAGTTTTACCGGGGTTTTTCCGGTCGGCGAGACGGACCGCGCAGGCGCGGAGGCCGGGTTTCCCCTTTCGGATTCGCGGGGGAAGTACGGAAAGGCCCGGGCCCCCTTGCGGATTCGCGGGTAAAGGGAGGGGGCCGGTTTATGAGCTCATTTGGGAGGGGCCCCAAATGACGGCCCGTACAAACCGGGGGCGCCCGCTTGAAGACGGGAAACGGGCCCCTCTTTTCCCTACGGCGGAGGGGGGGCGGGCGCCCCACCCGAGGCAAAGGGAAAAAGGGAGGGAATGCCAAACCCGGGGGCACCCAGCTTTGGGAGGGCCCCTACCCTGGGGGCGCCCCGGTGAGAACGGGGCACCCCTTTCTCTGTTCGGGGGAAGTCCCTTTGGGGGCACCCAAAGTTTTTTAAACGGGCTCGGAGGATTCGTGTCCGGGAAAAGGAGTCGGGCGGACTGGTGACTGAGTCGGCTCGAGTCCCCTATTTATAAACCCCCAGTGCGGTCGTGGGGGCTTCCCTCCACGGGGCCTTTCCCCCCCGCTCGGTTTCCCCCCCGCTTGGGCCCCCGGAGCGCACGCTGAACCCTGTGCTTAGTGGCCGCCAGGGCCTTTTGTGCTAGTGACGAATACGCTTTTCGTCACAACGGGTTTGATTAAAAACATCGCGAGACACGTAAAGGGGTTGAAAAGAAATCATAAATTTGGTGGGCCCCATGAGGGGATCTCATCAAAAAATTTTCTTGACAAAATATCACTTTTCCCTATATGTGGGTTGTGGGGCGGTCCCCCATGCAGCAGCGTGCATTTGGGGCTATTTTTTTCAAATTTGCAGTTTTTTGGGATGTATAAAAGGGCTACCCAGGATTCCCCGAAGGGCCGTTTGAGAGTTTGATACGGTTTTGGTAGTCGCAAAAAAGCCCCCAGGGGTACGATGAACACTCACGGGGCGAAAATACTACGTTTCCCATTCAAAGGAAAGAAAAGTGGGGAGAAACCGACAATTAGTAGTACCGCTAATTTTTATATATACTTGTGCAAAAAATTTTATAAACATATAATTGTTTTTTTTTCAGTTTTGATAACCCCCCGCTACACCCACGTATTTTGGGAAGAAGATTTGCCTTGACATCAACGCGTATAAATTTTTGGATGTTGGAACCCAACGCGGGACCTATGTCCTCTGTGGATATACTTATTGGCGATAACCGAGGCAATGGGATATTCTGCCCACATGCAACGGGGGGTGACATTCATCGAAAAACTGCAGATATACAGCGACTCGGGGCAGTAAATCGGCACCATCATCGCTAACGTTTCGCGATCTTGGAGCTTGTTAAAATACGTGACGCAGATATTGTAAAATTGGACGTCATGCGGCACCAGTTTTGTACATAAAACCGTCAACAGTACTCTTTCTGTTCAACTAAAACATTGCGTCGAGAACGTGTATTTAACTATGTCAAAATGTTCCCCGGCGTAAGTGAAAAATTAAAACATTTTGAAAACAACTTTACGTCAAAATTGTATCACCGATAATGTACGCGTTACAAATCTTGCGTAAAATTTATGATGAAAATTCGATTATTGATTGCGAACTGTTGGCCTACGCTTTAGATAAATATTGTGTATAATGCGCTACATGACAAATAAATGTAATTTAAAATGGTTAAAAGTTTTTCCTTTTCATTTACCATTCATCCCTTTCCTGTCATAAAACTGTCTTCGTTTATTCGTTTACTTAAATGTAATATTAAAATTAAATATTGCGAAGATCTGAACATTAAATATCGTTGGCGAAGAAAAAATACGCGATCGCGAGCGAGAACGCGCGAGGGGAAAGAACGCGCGAACGAGAAGACTCGCGCAAACGGGGGGGGTGGGGGGGGGGGGGGGGGGGGGAAAACCCGCGAACGAAAGCGAATGGGGGGACGGGAAAGAAACATCTTCGAGGGGAGATAACCCCGAGCGTGCCGTGTTGACGTCACGCGGACTCCGCGGCGCGGCGAAACGCGAAAAGCGATCCCCCCTCGCCCCGCGGGGCGGCGGAAACGCGGTCCCCCCCGCGGCGCCGGAAAAAAGATACGCGGCGAAAACGCGGTTCCCCCTTCCCCTCCCCCGCGACGCCTAAAAACCCGGTTCCCCCCTCCCTCCCCCTTCCCCGCGACGCCGAAACATGCGGGTCTTTCCCCTCCCCCTCCCCCGCGGCGCCGAAACACGCGGTTCCCCCCTCCCCGCGGTCCCCCCCGCCCGCGGTCCCCCCCCTCACCCCCCCTCAGATCCCCGGAGTGGAACCGGCCTACCTTACCTACTCACAACGACAGGATTCACGCCGTTCGAACTAGTTTGCGGACATCGGGCTAACCTGCCGACAGCGTTATCAAAGCCTCCAAAACTAACATATTCTTACGAGGACTACGCGCAGGAACACAGAACAAACCCCCGCAACAAACCAAGTCGCAAAGGAAAACACAACAGGAAAAGTAAAGCCAAAAAAACAATTTTTATAAGAAGTTTAAAGAAGAA
>NW_027509357.1:0-80000 GCF_048541705.1 Temnothorax americanus
GCAATGGAAAACTGGTCGAATGGGAAAAACATACATCTGGGTTTTGATGGATTAGCGGCAGCGAAGGTCAGAACCTCAAAAGGATCTTAGGGTTGGGACCGTTTTCAAATTTAGAAATATTACCGATAAAATTTTCTATAGATGTAAGCTACTATGGTAAATTCCTTTACATTTTATATTGTAAACTGAAACATATTGCAAGGCAGGTTTTTTTGCTGAATTCTTCAATTTTTTATATCTAATTTTTAAGTTTTAAATTTCATTTATTTTACCAGCGAAAATAAGCATACGGATTAATTTGAATTACTCATGTTACAATGTTTTAAATTTAGTTCAGTCGTTTGTTTTGTCAATTATGGCTACGGGGCCACCTGTCATTTAAAGAAATTTGTTGAAGGGCAGACCCTTAAGGGGGCGGCGTTTTTTAAGTATTGTGATATTAATGCTTCGGGCATACTCGCGTACGATCCGCCCCTTTTCCCCCCCCGCTTACCCAGGGCGATCACGTGAGGGACCCGAGCCATCTCCACCAAACTCTCCCCCAGAAGTTTGCAGGAGTCAAGCAAGCGCACGTGAAGCACGGCTATCTTAAGCTCAGCGTTTTTTCTTATCATATTTGCTAGTAGACTTGTCGAGAATAAAAAAGACTTAAAATAAAAGATCTTGTCGCCCAACCCCGGGCCCCGAGAAAACACCGGGAGCAACGGGGAAGGGTTTAAAGGGCCAACGATTTTTTTAAACGAAAATTAGAAGGGGGCTAAGAGTTCTCAAACAAAAAACACCCCCCGGACCGACGCCCAGTCGGGGAAGATCGGGCGCGGAAACCCCAAAATTTTTAAAATTTAAATTTTCAAACGAAACCGTGTGCGCGGGCCAAGGCGGCCCCCATGCCCCCCGACGAGCGACGACGGCACCCAGCCCCCCCGAGGACAAAGGGGGCGCCGCGCCGCCCCACCACAGCGCGACGACGGCGTCCTCGCGAACCCGCCCCCCGGGGCGGGTATAAAAAACCCGCCGCCCCGGCGAGAAAGAAGACTTGGGCGAAAAGCTCCGCTTTTTCCGGGACGAAACCTACCCCGACTCCCAGGGAACACACCAAACGAGGTCCGGTGCTCCGAGTCTCGACTGAGAGCTTCAGGTGTTCTAGCCTCCTTCAAACCAAAACCCCGAAGGCACGGTTACGCGGGGTCGAGCCCCGTGGGCCCCTCGCAACGAGGGCTCCGCTCCCGCCGCCCCGGGGCCGGGGCTCAGGAAGTTTCCTACGCTACGCTTTCCCCGGCACGCATATCCTCGCGATACCCCGGCCCCCAACCCGGGCCCCCAAAGCTTATACCGGCTTTCGTTTTAAATACCGGCGGTTTTTAAAGTGCAAAGGATCCCTGTAAAGAAACCGCGTCCGTATAGTAATAGGGTTTTTTGGTTATACCGACCCCGTCGAGTAATGGCCGGTTTGTATAAAAAAAACCCCCATACCCTTTTTGTTGATATATCGGTCATTTGGGGTAAAATTAAAATGTGAAAAACCTGCTTTTCCAAAATTTGTTTATTGTCTCGGGCCGCCCATCGGACCCTACCCGCACACGCCCGCGTTCGATAAAGTCAGGCCTTTAAAAAGTTATCAAGACTCAAATAAAAAGAAATAATTTGGCGAGCAAATAAAAATAAAAATCAAACAAACTAAAATGTATTCTATATATGTACGCGCCCCCCTCAAGTGCCCTCGGGCCCTCAGGGATGTCATTCGCCGACCCGTGTCTCTCTTTTTGGGCCCCATCCCTCGTAATCGTCGGTCTCGCTTTCCCCCGAGGGTTTGGTTTTGAAATCGTCGGATGGCGGGTTCATTGGGCCGATCGGGAAATGATCACACGAATTCCCGATCGCGTCTATCAACGGAGGAGGCCGTGAGTCATGTGGGAACCGTAATGCCAACATTAACGGGGTGGGCGGGGTGCTTGGGGGGTTCGGTCTCCCGTAGTGCGGATGCCGTACTGGGTTTCCCTTTTAAGTGGCTGCGCTTCCCCTTCCGTGTCCCGTCTGTGCCGGCGGGCTCTGCCCAAAGGGTAGTCTCTGTAGGATTACTCAGGTGACCGTTTTGGCAGGCGACGGGCTGTTGGGAAGTGTCGGTGCAAGGTGAGGTTGGGAAACCCAAAGGAGGAGTGATATTCCCCCCGATTTAGAAAATTTGGGGGCACGAAACGTGCCCCTCGATTTAACCCCCAAAACGAGAAAAAATAACGTAAAAAATTTGGATTTTTCCCCAAACCCCTTTTTTTGCCTCGTGATTCCCTTCCTTGGTTTTTTTTCAGGTCGCCCCCCCGGGGGGGATTTGGTCGCGATGGACCAAAAAAACCCCGGGGGTCTTCGGACTGCAGTGTGCACCGGGACGTGTCTCTGGAAAATTTTTCTGGAAGAACCCCCGGGGGTTTCCCCCCCCCGGTTGGGGGGGGCCCCCCAGGAAAAAAAACAGGATTTAGGTAAGTATGTCTTTTTGGTGGTTTCCCCCCCAAAAGAATAAAAATTTTTTTTTCCCCCTTTCTTTTAGCAAAAAAAAAAATAAAATTTTTTTTTTTATTTTTGGGGGGACAAATTTGCGTTTCCGACAAAGATTTAAAAAAGGGCTACCGCGGGATATGTTTTTCAGAGTTAAGTGTTGTCGTAAAATTTTTAAACGAATCGACTGTACTTTTAAAAACTAGCGCGGAATCGTCGAGTTGGGCTTTTTTTGGGCTCCCCCCTTGGGGCCTCCCCACTTTTTCGTGGCTTTGGCCCCTTCACATCTTTGCACCCTGTCGCCTACAATGCCAGGTGCCAAATCGGGTTCCGCGTTCCTTGAGGAAAATGTTTCCCCCAACAAAAAGGGGTTTTTGGGTTTTTTATTCGCCCCTTTTATTTTTTGGGAAATGGCTCTCGCAATAAAAAAATTTTTCATTTTCTCAAAATTTTTCCCTTTGGGGGAAATTTTCCCGGGTTTTTCCCAATTTTTTTTAATTCGTAATTTAATTTTCGTTTTTTTTGGGTTTTTAAACCTTTTTTTTGGGGTAGAGGGGGGGAAAAACCCCCCTTTTCAATTTTAAATTATAGCTAACGTTTCCCCCCCTGTTTCGTGAAGCCCCGGGGGAGGGGGCCCCTTAAATTGGGCAAAAAATTGGCAAGTTTGTATGGGCTCCTTGTTTTTTAGCCCGCGACGGTTGTATTTTCTTTTCCCATTTTACCCCCCCGGCTTTTCCCCGTGAAAACTTTTTCCATTTTTTTAGTAACTCGTTTGGGGTTTCCCCAAAAGCTCCTACGGTTCCCCATGTCCACGGTTTTTTTTGCCCCCCACCCCCCCAGTCGCCCTTTAAAATTTTTCCGGCCCCCGTGGTTCGCGGGGGTTTTAAACCCCCCCGGGGGGAAGGGGGATTCGATCCCCCATTAGTTCGCTATGTTATCTCTTCGGGGGAACCCCCCTTTTTGGGGGGTTTTAATTACCTGCGTCAAAACCCCTTTTTTGTCGCGTGTTTTTTTTCCGATGCGTTACATCCCCCCGGGGTTTTAAACCGCTTTTTTTTTCCCCAAAAATTTGTGGGGTTTTTTTGGGGCTCACTTTATTTTTTATCCCCGTGATTGCCCCCTTTAAATTTTTTTCCCCATTGCTGGGTTTTGGGTTGGCTTATTTAGTTCCCCCCCCTTTGTGTGAAGGGCCCCCTTTTCCCCGGGGCCTTTTGGGTTAAAAACCCCTTCGGGGGGTTTTATAGGTGGTTCTCCGCTTTTTTTTAAACTTTTTTTTAACTTATGGTTTGTTTTTTTCGGGGGAGGGGGGAAAAATTTAAAAGTTAGCGTTTATTTAAAAAAAACAAAATTAAACTCTTTATAAAAGCGATTAAACCTTTTTCTCTTTTGCACGATTTTCCCGAAATTTAAAAACCCTTTTTCGTCCCCGAAAAAGCAAATAAAAGTACAGGAAACAAAACGCAACTCAAAAAGTTCAAAAAAGAAAATTTTTTCTTTCTTTTCCCGGGGTTTTTTTAAAAATTTAAATTTCTATTTTTAACCCCTTTAAACCTTTTTTTTCTTTATTTTTAATTTTTTTGGGGATAGGGCCCCCAAAGGTCCCCCCCATTTTGCATGGCCCTCAACGCTCCGCCATTGTCGCTACGTTCAAATTCCCCCCCGGATAACGCCGGGGGCTGTATTTTTAGGGGGGTGGGGGGAAACATTGTCCCCCGGGTGGTGTTTTCCCGGTCTTCCCCCTTTTTTCCCCGATCGTTTTTTTCCCCAAAAAGGGGTGGCAAAATACCCCCCCCCTGATCCGGGGGGGGTTTTTTTTGTCGTGTGATCGTGGGGCCCCAATTTTCACCCGCCGGAAAACCCCCGTCAGGGGGGGTTTGAGGGCCCCCCAAAAGGGCTCCCCTCCGGGTTTTGATTGCCCCAGAATGTTTCGGGTTTTTTTTTTAGCGGGGGTTTTTTGCCCCGGGGCCCACAGGGGTTTTTTTGGGTTAAAAGTTTAGGTTTTGCGGGGTTTTTTTTTGCCTTTTTTTCCCCCGCGGCTTCCCCCTCCCCCGCTGTATTGGCGTCGCGTCCGAATTTTCGCACGCCCCCGGGTTTTTCTTGCGCGTTGAAATTTTTCCCCGGGGGGTTTTCCCCTTTGTCCTCTTTTCGCAAACCCCCCCCTTTTTTTTTCGCGGGTTTTTTTTAGTACGTTTTAAATTTTTTTGCCCCTTTTAGTGTTTTTGGGTTTGCGGTTTTCGCCGTTTCGGAATTTCGCCCCCCGCGTGATCCTTTTTATGGTTCAATTTTTTTTTTGTCTTATTGTTTTTTTCCCAAGGGGGTTTCTTTTTTTTTTTTCCCCCTTTTTTTCTGTTTCTTTGGGAGTCCTTTTTTTGCCGTCCTGTGATTTTTTGGGGGGTCCTCGGGGGGGGGGGGGTTGGGTTCGTCATCGCCCGTAGGGGTTTAAAATTTTTTGTGGGGGGTTTTTTCCCCTTCTTTTTTTTCCCCCAGCTGCTCGCTACCGGGGTAAGTACTCCATTCCTCCTTCTGGTTGTTTTTTAATAGTTTTCCCCCCCTTTCCCCCAAGGGCCTGGGTTCCCGAAAGAAAAACCCCGGAATCTACGGGCTTGTTTTTGCTGTCGTCCCCCCTCCCAAAAAAATGGGTTTATCCACGCAAGTTTTTGGGTTTTTTGAATCAAAAATTTAATGAACGTGTATTGCCCTTGGGCGTTTTTCCCTTTTCTTTTCGTCAAAAAAAAATAGCAATTGTAGAATCGCTCTCCCCCCCTTCCTCGGGGGGGGTTTTTTTCTCGCTGGTTTTTTGGGGGGGTCAGCTCCACGGGGGGTCTTAAAGTTGGGTTTTTATTCGCGTTTTTGATTATCCCACGTCGTTCCTATCTGGTTGTTGGTTTTGGGGGAAATTTACTGTTTTCCGGTTTTTTTTCCCGGGTTTTTCCTCAAGTTTTTTTTCTATTCCTCCGCTTCACGTCGTTTTTCCCCTCTCGCGATGGGTTTCGCACCGGGGGTTTTTTCTCCCGTCGCGGGTTGTCCCACGTCCCCACCCCCCCCTCTTTTTTTGTTTCCCCCCTCCGGGCGTACCAATCGTCCAGGCCCCTTTTGGGGGTTTGGTGGCGTAGCATCCGGGTTCTTCCCTTTTTTGGGGGTTTTTTTTCGGATCGTCTGTCCACGGACTCCCCGTCTTGTCGTCTTTTTGGGGGGGTCCGTCGACAGATTTTCCTCTCGTTGGGGTTTCTTGGGGGCGGACTCCCCGTATTCGGGACTTTTGGCCCTTCGTCAGGTCGCTTGTCAAAACCCCCTCAGGGGGGTTCCCTCTCCTGAATTTGGGGGGGTCGATTGAGGGTTTTTTTGTCGGGGGATTGAATACTCCATTTTTTTTTGGGCCCCCCAGGGGTTTTTTTAGATAAGCGTTTGGCCCCCGACCGTTGTTCGGTTTTTGGCCCCCTTTTTTTCACCAAGTGTATTTTCCCCGTCAGGGTTTTTGAATAGGTTGATTTCGGTGGGCTTTAAAACCCCCTTCGTTTTTTCCCCTTTTTGGGGGGGGGCCCCCCCCCTGCTTGTAAACTTGCGCTTCCCCCTTTGGCCCCCCCCTGGTCGTTTTTGTGGTCGTTCGCCCCCCGGCCCAAGGTTGTTTCCCCTTTTGGTTTTTTTAGGAATAAACGGGGATGATCCCCGCTTAAAATCGGTTTTTCCCCCCATTAAACTCCAAACCCCGGGGGGAAGCCGTGTGGGGGGCCCCGGGTGGGTGTGGTTTTTTTCCCCCGCGCGGGGGAAATTTTCTTTTGGGGCCCCCCGTGCTGGCGCCCGGGTGCGTATGGCGGGGTTTAAAATTTTTCCCAATGCGCATTCGCGGGGTTTTTACTGGATTCGATTGGGGATTATATGGGGGGGCGTTTGCCAAAACCCCCAAAAACCCTTTTGGGGGGCCCAAAAAAATCGGGGCCCCCCCCTCCTGGGAAAAATTTTTCCCCCAAAATTTTTGGTTTTTAAAAATTTTTTTTTCGGTATACCTATTTCGGAAAAACATTTCCAATTTTTTGGGGGATTGATCAATTTTTTTGGGCCTTTTTGGAAAATAGTCGTACAAAATTGGAAAATGACCTGATTACTGAACGTTTTTTTAATCCGTGATGCGTAGCCGGTGTGGACCAAATATTTTTAACGAAAGTTTTTCCCTGCCCCCCGGAAAAATTGTAGTATTGGGTTTCCACTTTTCGGTCGCATAATATTTGTCTTGACGGGTCTCGCAAAACGACTACATCGCGTCCCAAGCTTCAAATTTTGGTCCGTCAAAGTATCGCCGCAAAAATTTTGCTTTTTTCTGGCCAAAAGGGGTTTTTAATGGGGGGAAATTTTCGGTATTTCCTAAAGCTCGGTAGGAATTTTTTGCCCCCCCGGGGTTTATTCTACGAGTCCCCGCTTGTAATCGCTTCCGGGTTAATTCGCACCCCCCGTAGCTTTTTTAGCATTTTTTGCTTCCGTTAAGGTATCCTTTCGGGTGGTTCCCATTCACTTTTTTTAAAAGCGTTTTTTTTTTTCGTTTTCGCGTCCCTTTTTGTTTTTCGCGAGAGCACGTCCTATCTCGTTTTTTGGGGGTCGGCAAAGTTGTTTTTAGGAAAATTTTTCCGAGGAACGCGAAAAAAACGGCTTTTTGGCTTTTTTTTGTACGCAGGTTGAGGAAAACTTAAGCTTGGGATGGGTGTGCAGGAAAAGTTTTCCCCAAAAAAACGTAGGGGCCCTTTTGTGTGCCCTCCCAGGGGGCCCATCGATTCCGTGACGTGAAATTTCTTAGCCCTTTTAAAAATTGCTCGCGTATCCACCCTGTCGCTTTTTCCCCTCTGCGTTTGGTTGGTTTTGGTAATCTAGCCCCAAACCCCCCTTTGCGCCCGCCCCCGAATTCCCCCAAATTTGCGTCCGGCCAAAGTAAGGGCGGCGCTTTGGGGAACGCCGTTAATTTCCCTTTTAAAGGGGCTTTGTTTTTCCGTTGTCCATTCGAATTTTGCCCCTTTTTTTTAAAAATTTTTCCCCAAAGGTTTTTTTAACGCGCTAAGTTTTTTAAAATTCGGCCCAATTTTTGAGTCCTAAAACGATTTTTTTTGTTTTTTTTCGCGGCTCTCGAAAAGGGGGATCGCCTCGCGTTTTTTTTGGTTTTTTCCCTTTTATTTTTTTTTGAAAAATGTGTCCCAAAAAATTTTTTCTTTTTAGGAAATTACATTTGTCTTATTGAGTCGGAACGGGTTTCCAACTTTTTTTAAACCCACTCGAGGTGATTGGCCTCCAAGATTGCCTATAACGGCGTTAGGTTACCAACAAGAATTTTTTGGAACCCCCGGGCTTTTTGCATTGCCCGGGGAACACGTCCCCACGTCTTCAAACCAAAAGGCATTTTTTTTTAATTTTGTAGGGGTTGGCCTAAAAGGAAAACCCCGGTATTGCTTGAATTTTTTTGGGGGAAAGGGCCAAAGGATGATTTAAATCAAGGTGGAAAAATTTTCTCTTTATTTGGGCGAAAAAATTTTCCCCGTCGGCGGTGGTTGGCATATCGTTTTTTTTTTTTTTTACTCTCGCGCTTCAAGATCCCCATGTCGATTTTCTTAAAAACCCAAACCCCCGGGGTTTTTTTGAGGCCCCTTTTTCCTACGATTCCCCCTTTGTTGGGTTGGTTTTTAATTTTTTCACACGATCCGTGTATTTCCGGGATCGGAATTTTTTTTTGACGGGGGGGGTCACGTTTTGGCAATTCGATTTCTAATGGTTTTCCTACCAATTTTGTTTTAAAAAACTCGGCGCGGGCCCCAAAAAAATTTGCAATTGCGTTTTTCCCTTTTCCGCGATCCCCTTTTCCCGGGATATTGGACTGACGTTTACGGAAAAGCGTCGATTTCGCGTCACAAGCCAAAAATCTCCCCTATTTCCAGGGGAAACGATTCCCCCAAACTTTTGTTCCAAAAGGGTTTCCACATAAAAAAAAATTGTGCGTTATCGCTCTTTTTTTTCTCGAATATATTCTTTGCGGGGAAAGTGGCCCTTTCTCCGAAATGTTCCTTCAGGGTAAATTTTTTATCGGGGAACCCAATCCTTTTTCCCTTTTTGGCAGTTGGTCGTAAAAGGCCCGGGTATCGCCTGACGCGTCCGTATTTTAAAAAGCGTTTGTATGATTGCAATTCATGTGTCATTGGGAGTCCCCCATCGCTCTTTTGCCCCTCTTTGCCAACTTTTTTTTAGTTTCCGAAAATTTTTTCCCTTCCCAAAGATGTTTAGGGTCCGGGGGTTGCCGGTAAATTTTTCCCCCGTAGGGCTCGTGCCTTTGGGGTTGGATTATCGCGAAAAAAGCTTTTTCCCCCCGTACCCGGTGGGGCCCCGTCGGGTCGATATGTTCTTCATCTTTTTTTCTGTTTGACGGTAAAGGTTTTAACCCCCGGTTTACCCCGGGGTTTTTTTCCCGGGGCGTTGAATTTTTCCGTTTTCACACAGACATTTGTTTGAACCGCGTTCGCGCTTCGCTTCCGCCTCGCGTTCCCGCGTGTATCTCGTAACTTTGGGTTTCCCATCGTCGTCTCCGCTGTCTGGCGAGTCCGTCTTCCGCCATCCTGGCGATTTGTTGTACGACGACTGTCCCTTGTTCGCCGTGTCGCGTCTGGCTGAATTGTTGTAACGTCCATCTGCTTTTTGGTCGCTCGCGCCTCCGCGATTGGTCGAATTCCCTTTTTCGGCTACTTTTGCGTTATTTGTGCGGTTACTCCCGCTACTCTCGTTTGCGCGTCGCGCATCTGCGCGTAACTTTCGTGTTTCTCTTTCGTTTTCTATGGTGTCCAACATTTCCACCATATCGTTGACCGTCTTTACCACAGATGGTCTCAACTCTCTAGACACGTCTGTATCAAAGTGTTCTCTGACGGTTTGGACTATTTCTTCGTCCGTCATTGGCGGTAACAGTGTCTTGGCTTGGCGGGCCACGCTCAAAGCGTACTCCGCCATTGACATTTGGTCTTCTTTAGCTCGGTATTTTCCAAAGTACACGCGTTGTCGAAACCGCATCTGTGCTTGGCATCCCCAATACGTCTGCGTAAACAAGCGTTTTATTTCGGTTATATCCTCCGCCATCTGAAGCTCAAACCATTGACTGGCTGCCCCACGCATGCATCGCCCAAAATAGTGCAACTGTTCGTCTTCTGGAACGTTTTCGTACAGTGCCAATTTTTCAAATTTTTGCAAAAATTGCATCGGATTTTGCTTATCGCTTTTTCCTCTATATATCACCTCGTCAAATGGGTTTTTTATCCAACCCCCTCGCGGAAGTCGGACCCCTAACGGTACTAACTCTTGTGGCGCGTAGCGTCGCGCGGGTTCCTCGTCGAAGACACGGGAGTCTATTTTTTCCTCCGACCGTCTTCCGGCTGATAGCTCGCGTTCGCTCCGATTGTGTTCGAGCAACTCACGATTTTCGCGCGCCTCTACTCTCAATTGTCGCATCTCTTCCGTCATTTGCTGAATTATTCCGACTAATTCCGCATTTTGTTGTCTCATCGCATTGATGTCGACCATGTTTCGCGGTGGTTCGTTACTCAAGTTTAATACTTGGTTACCATCGCTTTCGTTACCTTGTAACGCGTTTTCATTCGGCTGCTGTGCCTGTGCCATTTCGTCCTCTTCGTCCCGATAGACGATTATTGGAACACGTTGAGTTTGATTCTGACTCGCGTTTATTCTGGCGTTCTCCAGAATTTGTTCTTCTGGCGTTGCCGTTCCTCTAGATCGCGTTTTCACGCCTACGGGTGTCCTTTGCAAATTGGGCATGCCCGTCTGGAATTTTCCTTTTTCGGCTTCGTTTTGCCGTTTTCGCGTACGTTCTCAACTTTTCCCGGTCACGATCACTTTCTTCGGCGCCCGTAACGCTCGTACGTTTTTAGCCGCGTTGTTTTCTTGATCGTGCGCCCGTTTTGGCGTTACGACCACGCGTACCCTTTTTCGCACGTTTTTTGCAACGTTCGCGCGTCTCGCTTATTAGTGTCGCTATCCCGTAGCCTAACGAACGGTTTACCACGATTTTATTAGTTTCGGATATCTTCGATCCATTTCCGACTTTTTTCTGTCCCACCCGGTATGTAAAGCTGAAATGCCCGCTCGTCGCGGTTGTTGCCCCACCCGGTATGTGGTGACTTTTGGTCGCTGTGTTCGACTTCCGTATACCAGGTATAACGGGTGTCTAAATTGTTTTTCGAGATTTTTTCTCTTCACGCTATTTCCTACTGAAATTTTCGCGTTCTCTCTGCGCTCTGTGCCGATTCGCGTAGAATATCCGTACCCTTTTTTCGCGCGAATTGTTTTGTCACGATAATCCCTATTTTTCGCAACTTCGCGTCGTATTTGGCGCACGTTGTTTCGATATTCTCAACACGCGTGCTATCGAATGCACCTTTTCGCGCTACTAATCACCTTTGTTTCGCTACAGCACCTATGACTTTCGCGTACCTCCTTTGTGATACGACCTTTACGTGGCTTTGTGCTTAAGGCCTGGTGGACAACGTCGTACGTTCTCCACGCGAATTTTTTCGTCACGAATTTGCTGATGCTAATCGCGGCTTCGCGTCCTCTTCCGCACGTTGTTTCACGCTCCCACCGTAACTCTTAATTCGCATGCCTAATTTCGGTCTATGTATACTATCGTACGGATTACGCTTTCCGTCTTTACGCAAGAAACTACGGTTTCTTTGCAAACTATTATTCTCGATCGGTTCACTCTCGCGCTGCGGCTCGCACGCAATTCGGTTACGCGTGTCCTGTCACGGTCGCCATTTTATCAATGCGGGTTTTGTTCCCTCCCGTGCGCCAGGTAAGCTATCGGTGCGTTTTTTAGACGCTACGTCTCCGAGATTTCAGGCCCACGCCATATCGTCACGCACGCACCACAACGCTCGATTTTCCCGTCGAATCCACTCTTTCTACTGTAACCGAACGGAGGAGTGATATTCCCCCTGATTTAGATTTAGGTATCACCGACACGGTCGCCACTCGATTTTAACCCCCAAAACGAGAAAGGATAACGCTAGATATTAGGATTTTCCCAACCTTTTGACGCCTCGCTGATACCTCTTTCCTTGTTTCTGTTTCAGGTCGCCCCGTTGCCGCTGGATATTGGATCGTCGATGGACCAAGCACCTCGGACCTCTTCTGGACTGCAGCTGTGCACCGCTGACTGTGTCTCTGGATCTGCGCTGGACCGACCTAGGATCTCCCCGAACGGACTTGGGATCGCCCACAGGTAAGTATCAGGATCAGGTAAGTATGTCTTTTAGGTAGGTTACCCGCACACGAATAAATTTGAGTACTCTGATTTCTTTTAGCAAATAAAATATAATCTATTTTATTTTAATTCAGGTTGTACAAATTTCGCGTGACCGACTTAAGATTTAACGCGTCTACCGCGGGATATGTTACGCAGAGTCTAAGTGTTGATCGTAAGATTCTCAAGACCGAATCGACTGTACTTGTTGAAGCTCTAGCGCGGAATCCTCGATGCTTGGGCTTCGCTTGGGCTCCCGACTTCGGAGCTGCCTCCCCACTTCGGCGTGGCTCCGCCTCTTCACATCTGTTGCACACCTGTTCGCCTTACAATGCCAGGTGCCACACATCGCTTCCGCGTTCCTTTGAGGCAGATGTTGCCTCGAACAAAAGGCCTATTGTGTCTTATTATTCGCCTTCCTATTATTCGAGATAATGGCTCTCGCAATAACAAGTTTTTCATCTTTCTCGAACATTTTTTCGAGAATCTACCCGGTGTCCCATTTCCATTAATTCGTAATTAATTATTCGTTCGTCTGGATTTTATCCTTAATTTTCGCGGTAGAGATGGGACCCCGCGTTTACAATGGATTACTTATAGCTAACGCTTCGCTCGCTGTTTCGTGAAGCCTCGTGGTATGACCACTGGTCACTTGTCGCATACATTGGTCTATCGTTCTGTGTGGGCTCGTTTACTTAGCCCGCGACGGTTGTATTCTCGTTTCGATTTTACCGCTCCGGCTTTTCCTCCGTGAAATCCGTTTACCATTTTCCATGGTAACTCGATTTCGCGAGTTCCATATTATTCCTATCGGTTGCCGATGTCCACGGTGTTTTCGCGGCCTACTTATTCCTATGTCGTTCTTAATTTGTCCTGCGACCTCGTGGTTCGCGTGGTTCTCTTACCATCCCGTATGGTAATGCGATCTCGATACCTATTATTTCGCTATGTTATCTATTCGCGGTAATCCTCTTTTCGAGGTGTTCCCGTTACCCTCGCATCGTAACTTTATCGCTCGCGTTGTTCATTTACCCGATGTGCTTACCATCGCCTGTGGTAAGCCGATTTTCGTTTTCGCACACTTTGTCGGACTTTTGTTGGTGGCTTTACGTTATTATTTATCTCCGTGATTCGCTCGCGTTATTTTTGTCCCGATTCGCTCGGTGGTTCGGCCTATTTAGTTACCCCCTAGTACGTGTGAACGCACCTTTACCGCGCGTCAGTAGCTCTCATCCCCTTCAGGGGTTATCTACTAGAGTCTCCCCGCTCTTTTCAATCTTTGTCCTTAATTTATTGTTTTAGTATTCGCTGGGTACTCGGGATAAATTACATTTCGCATTTTATTTAAACAAACCAACCTTAAACTCTTTATTGAATGCAATTGAACCTTTTTCCTCGTCCGGACGGGTTTCCATAAACTTAAACCATAATTGTCGTCAACGCAACTAAAAGTAAAGTATAGGAAAACAAACGCAACTCTGAATGTCTCTAATATAAGAAATATACTTTCTTGTGCCTAGTCATTTTGATACTTAATTTACTATCTTTAATCCTTAAGCCTATTTATTCTATTCTCTACATTTTTACGCATATGGCGCCTCAAATGGTCGCCCCGCGTCGCATGGCGCTCAATCGCTCCGCCATTGTCGCTACGTTCAACTTTGCCGCCCGGACTACACGCCGCTGGGCCTGTATGATCTCAGGGCTGGCTCGCACATCATTGTCTCCGGGTGGTGATGCCGGTCTGTACCCCTTTTCTTCCTGATCGTATTTCACCAAGGGGTGTGGCAACACTACATCCCCCATGATCCTGGGTTGTCTCTTTGTGTCGTCGTTGGTCGTCGGCAATGCAGCTGCCGGCTGCAAGGTATGTAAAAAGATTGCATACCGAATGTTTGTTGCATAATGTGTTATAATTAAATATATATATACCTATATGTATTATATCATAAACTTACCACTCATCACGTTGTTGCTACTATCACCTAATGTATTAGAATTCTCATCGATAGAAAGTGCATCTTTAGTCACACGTAGAACCTTTAATATTATCTCTATCATTTATATTATCACAAATAGTCAAGTAAAATCAGACTTTTGGTTTGTATTCCACTGTTCACAGTTATTGCTTGACAAAACCCAAGTTCCTTCTTTGATTTCAGATGTCGTATTTAGTGTTCCAATATTCAACATTGCATTGGAATCAACAGCTAGTAATGAATCTGTAAAACAAGATGTATGATAAAGTAAAAATAGCTTTATATATAAACATAAATATAATTTTAAGTAAATAGGGGTTTTAACATAACACTTTTATATATTAATTTAATGTATATTATAATACCTGATGTTGATGAAGTTGTTAATCTTTCTTTATGCATTTTCTTGTTTAATTTGTCTGCAATCTATTGCAAGCTAGGTTTGTTTTCTAAATGACATAAAAAAAATTGTGGTAAATATGCATATTAGGTCAAACCTCACCAATGACTTTGACCTTGACATATGTTGTCAAGGTCACCCTCCTGAGTGACCTTTAGAAGGTTTTAGCCGGCGGTCATTGTTTATTAAAAAGTTGTAAACAAAAAATGTTTCGAAAATATAGCAGTTATTTTGAGTATTGGAAGGCATAAATGACTAATATATATGTCGAAATAGTTCACGCATACACTTTTCACGCAAACCGAGGTTTACGCACACCTCCCCCTGCTTTCGGGGGAGGTGCGGTAGTCCCGAAATAGTTCACGCATACACTTTTCACGCGAACCGAGATTCACGCACACCTCCCCGTGCTTTCGGGGGAAGTGCGGTAGCCCCGAAATAGTTCACGCATACACTTTCCACGCGAACAGAGGTTCACGCACACCCCCCCGTGCTTTCGGGGGAGGTGCGGTAGCCCCGAAATAGTTCACGCATACACTTTCCACGCGAACCGAGGTTCACGCACACCCCCCCGTGCTTTCGGGGGAGGTGCGGTAGCCTCGAAATAGTTCACGCATACACTTTCCACGCGAACCGAGATTCACGCACACCCCCCCCCCCCCGTGCTTTCGGGGAAGGTGCGGTAGTCCCGTGTATTTAATTACCTAAAAAAAAATGAAAGTGGTAGTATTATACCTCGAAAAAACTTAAGTAACAAGTGGTAGACTTTTATATCTCGAAAAATCTCGAAAAAATCTAAGCAGTAGTATCTTTATTTCCGAAAAATTATAACTCAAGTGATACACGTCACAAAATTATGTTTCCTTATCAAAAAGAAAAGTAGCGCTTCAAGTGATCTATTACAATTACAAAAAAGAAAGTGTATGCGTGAACTTTTCATGCGTGGAAAGTTAATATGCGAGATGCCACATGGGTTAGATGACGCGCTTTAAAAGTATTTAACTGTTTAAAGCGCGTCATCTAACCCATGTAAGTATTCTCTGCTTTAACAAAAAAACTTCAATTTATCAACAATTTACTACTTTAAATGTTGTGTTTTGGTAAAGCAGCGACTTTCTCGCAAAATAAAGTATTCTCTGCTTTTAAAAAAAAACGTAATATTAGTCATTTATGCCTTCCAATACTCAAAATATCTGCTATATTTTTCAAACTTTTTTTGTTTATAACTTTTTAATAAACAATGACCGCCGGCTAAAACCTTCTGAAGGTCACTCAGAAGGGTGACCTTGACAACATATGTCAAGGTCAAGGTCATCGGTGAGGTTTGACCTAATATGCATATTTACCATACATATATTACGAGAATTCAAATGTGTTTCTTTATTTTAAAAATTATGGATTAATTTTTATCATCTTTTTACTTACTGTTAGTTGCGATAGTGCATGATTTCGAAATACATCTTTTCTTCATCTGCTTTTTATTATAGACACTATAGTGTCCACTTGCATATATTAGTTTATACATTTTGATTATCCAATCGACACCAATATGTGATACTGTTAATCCGTATGTCTTTTTAAAACAACACTAGCAAAATAACCGAAATAAACACAGTAAGACGATCGACAATGGTCTGTTTCTTTGTGACGTGACAAATGTCACGTCCCTCACCCCAGATGGGAGCTCGGCCGAGGGAAGCGTCAGGGATGGTGCCTCCGCCCGAGGCGGGCGGAGAGCGAACATTTAGGTTAGGATTAAGATCTCTTGCGAGCGTTACAGGTCGAGGGAGTGCGGAGCAGATGGCCAGAGTCACAACGTTGTAACGGCCTATGCCGCATCGAGGGACTTACGGCTGGACAGCAGGAAGCTTCCAAGGGCGGACGGTCGACGGGCGGGTCACGCTGGAGCCCACAGCCGGAAAATCAGCTGGCCTGTCAAGGCGTCACCAGCGGAACGAAAGCACTGCAGCCCGAATACGGAGGACCCGAAGAGGGGGACGCCCCGACAAAGGTTCCCGTCAAGGAACGGCAACATCCAGCCCTGCGAGCCGAACGACGAGCTGCCGGAACCGGAAGAATTTGTAAGGCCACTGCTCAGCCTCCCCGAAATAAGATCGCGGTAATACCAAGGCCCTCCCGGGAGTCGCGTTGTGCCGCGGGAATACATGAAATCAGCCGTAATTGAATAATACCGAGTGCCATACCGCAAAAGGGCCCGTGCGATAAAGTGATCGCGAGTGCCCTTCTCGGGGATGCGAACGTCCGGCCGCCGACAGTCAGCGTGATTGTAATTTCGTTGCTTGTGATTTCGTTTCGGGTACTTTCGTTGCGTGTAATTTCGTTGTGGGTAATTTCGTTGCGTGTAATTTTGTTGCGGGCAATTTCGTCGCGTGTAATTTCGTAAACGTCGTTGGCTTAATCGTGCCGTAGTTTTGGGAGGTGGCTCTCGCGCGTATGAGAGTTTCGTAGTTATCGTCGCCGGTTAAGTTTGTGCCATTTGTAATTAGAAATCCGTGCGTTTCATCGGGATTAATGGCCCACGGTTGTGTCGCGTTTACGGGTGAGGCCATTCGTGCGTCTCAGGGAGAGTAAAGATCCCCAGCGTCGTCGCGGTGGATCGTAAGGAAATTGCGCTAATTGTGAGAAGTAGACGTTTCGAGTATTTCGCGTTTGACCGTCCGGGTAGAATTCGATGCAATTTATGCCGGGGAATAGTCTTGTAGGAATTTGATCGGGATTGCCGTGCAGTTTAACGACGAAATGAGTATCGCGTTCGTGGGGTGACACGTGACGCGTACTCGAATTCTGCTTGTTCGCCGTGGAACACGCTATCCTCCACTTGGTATCTGCCTTAAACTGAAATATAATTGTATGCTCTTGGTTATTCGAGTGTATTGATTGCGCTATACGCTCCCTCTCCTATTCCAACCGCGGTTAATTAAAGAAGCTCACGCCTGAGAATACTGCGATCTCGTGTATCGTGGTGCGAGGAATCGCACCTGGCGCCCAACATTACATCCTAAAAATACTCAGTCGAGCTACCACCAGGGTTTCGGAGAGGAATATCGCGAATTATAAGGAGATCTCTAGTGAAGAAAGCGACGGCGCGCTTCTCCACGGCCGGCGAGACCGTAAGGACATCGTCGTCGTCGTCACATCTTATTGCTGCACTGCCGAACTAGTGCACACTAATGCAGTAAATTCGAGTAAAACGAAATATACTTGTCCTACTCTAACTTATTGCATTATTTCAGCAGTGTAGCTATAAAAAAACAGACCTTTAAGGCCATTGCACATGACAATGTTTTAGTCATAATTGTAAGACCCTAAAAAAAATAGACCAATCACAGTCGATTATTCTCCTTGAGCTCAAAAAATAATCGAGTGTGATTGGTCTATTTTTTTAGGGTCTTACAATTATGACTAAAACATTGTCATGTGCAATGGCCTTAAAGGTCTGTTTTTTTTGTTACATGTCCACTACCACTTCTAGTTTCCATTTCTTGTAATTTTTTTTAACGAGAATATCGTTCGCGTAGTCTAGCCCATCTTGTCTGACAATCCGCAGCTGAAATATATATAAATAAAATAAAAATCTATTTTACTCGCACATGCACACACATTACAACTATATTTATACATAAAAAATACATTATAATTATTAAAATATATTAAAACAGTCACATATATGAATGTAATATTAGTATAAAAGAAAAATGTATCCTATACCCGTCGCGTTTAAGATTTCTCCTATTTCTTCCAATGAATTATTTTTTTCTTTATATCTTTAAAATCTCTTGATTGTTTATATATATATATATATATATATATATATATCATACAGTAAGGGGTAACCTTTAACAACATCCACCAACAGAGAATCATCCTCTCTTGAAGTTCTATTGTAAAGTATATTATTATTGCAATTTTCATCTTCATCTTCACTTCTTTTCGCATAATAATTATCATGATCTTCCTCCATATTTTTATTTGCTATATGCTCGGTAATAAACAACACAATATTCACACGAACAACACAACATTCGATACACATCAAAATAATAGGTTTGCTATCTTGGGGTATGTTCGAAAAGTGCACTATCAGCTCTAGTAGCGTGTTTCTAGAGCGCATCCTTGGTGATCAAAGCTCATGACTGGCATTTGATTGGTTGAAATTTCGTTTTTATGGAATTTCTCGTTTACTACGCACATGTTCTGTCTATGCTTCTGTTATGCTCTGTAAATCAATATGACGACTTTATGTTCGATGCTCATTGGTCCAGCCGGTCTTATGCTACGCATGGCATTTTTCGTTATTTATGCATATGTTCTGCCTATGCTTCTGTCATGTTCTGTAAATCAATATGGCGACTTTATGCTGAATGCTCATTGGTCCAGCAGTCTTATGCTATGCTTATGCAGCCTATGCAATTTTGTGTGCGATGGCCTTAATATGTGTTATAATACTATTAAGTATATATACTTAATCGTTATGCAAGGTATGTAAAAAGATTGCACACCAAATATTTGTTGCATAATGTGTTATAATACTATTAAGTATATATACTTAATCGTTATGCAAGGTATGCAAAAAAATTGCATACCAAATATTTGTTGCATAATATGTGTTATAATACTATTAAGTATATATACTTAATTGTATTATAACACATTATGCAAAAAATATTCGGTATGCAATCTTCTTACATACTTTGCATAACAATAACATTTATAGCTTTTGCGACTTAAGTTAGTCGTAATAAAATTTTTTTTATTTTATTTTTATAATTTGTTTTACAGATTCTCTCTCTCTCTCTCTCTCTCTCTCTCTCTCTCATCGCTAGCTGCCATTTCAATGCCATATCAAATATTGTTATATCAAATGTGACATCTGAAATTGAAGAAGTCACTTGCGTTTCATCAAGCAATAATGCTGATATTGAACAGTGGAATACAAACCAAAAGTCTGATTCTAACTTGACGCTTTGTGATAATGTAAATGATAGAGATAATATTAAAGGTTCTACGTGTTTGACTAAAGATGCTCTTTCTATCGATGGGGATCCTAATACATTAGTCGATAATAGCAACAACGTGATGAGTGGTAAGTCTATGATATAATACATATATATATATATATATATATATATATATATGAATATTTAATTATAACACATTATTCAACAAACATTCGGTATGCAATCTTTTTACGTACCTTGCATAACAATAACATTTATAGCTTTTGCGACATAAGTTACTCGTAATAAAAATTGCTTTACTTTATTTTTATAAATTTTGTTTTACATGATTCATCGCTAGCTGCCAATTTCAATGATACGTCAAATGTAAATGTAAAAAATATTTTGACATCGATATTAGGTGAGCCCTCTGATGTAACACAGAGTGCTCAATGTTGTGATGAATTAAACTCTACTTTTATACATAGAAATGCAAATGTCATTGAGACATTTAGAAAGAGTGTGAAATCAATAATAATACTGACAATGAGTCAAATATCTCTGTTACATCTATGAATAATTCCGATGATAGTTTTCATGTATCAGATTGTTCTAAGCTTGAAGACACAGATGAAGATGAAAATGAAAATACTTGTGAACATATAACTAGTACAAATAAGAATAAAACTGTGAACAGCACAATAAATTTGACAGCATCACGCTCATCTAAAGTAGCTGTATGCGATGATAGAAATATGTATGTGGAAACTTCTGACGGTTCTAAATAAAAATTAAATATGTGCTTATATTGTAAACAATTTCAATTGCAACTCGCAAGGCACTTAGAATCTGTACATAAAAATAAAGAAGAGGTGAAAAGGTTTTGTTTTTTACCTAAAGATAAGTTGTATGTTACATACAAAATTGCCAACAATACTTAAATAGAATATTTTAAATGTTAATCGAAAATTTTATTATAAAAATGTCGAAAAAAATAATTCATTATTGCTTATTATTTATTATAGCTTTCCCAATTTTAATACTTTATATCTGTAAAATTATGCTTTAAAGTGAAATTATATTTAAGTCAACTACCTGAATTTTGCAAAAAAATAAAATTTTGTTACATATTCCGCTAATTTAATTCACGAAGTCCTTTTTTTAACCCGTTGTGGTCACATGGGGTCTAGTGGACCCCAGGCTAACTTTGTGTCTACGTATCTTCGAAGAGACGGTTTAGCATGGAACTTATGGCACCATCTGTTGTTGTTTGAAGGTACTACAATAAGTTTCAAGACTTTTCGAAAGTCAGCAGGGCGCCAGTGCGTCTGTAGACATCAATTTGTACGGACGGTTTTTTTTTGGGGTCCAGCAGACCCCGTGTGACCACAGTGTGGCAAAATAAAAAAAAAAACGTGTGCTAAAAAAAATTTTTTTTTTTCGTTAAAGTGTGATTGACAACGTAAGTATTAGTGCACGTAATGTCATTTTTTTGCCACAAAATAATAGGTTATAACGTTTATACAGATGTCATATTATCTGCGATCTCGAACGACTGCTGACTCTATACAGTAATACTGACTCTATAATATACAGTTTTTTTCATAAAAACAGTTTTTCACTTTATTTTACACGTTCAAAGCTGACCTATCTAATTTTACGAGTTTCATGAAAATTGACAACTTCAAACTGTAAAATAAATATACTTTTTTCAAAGCACGTTATAATACTATTTTTTTCTTAAAAGTATACTATTTCGAGAGTAAAACGCAGGAAGGTTTTTTGCTCTATCTCAAAAATTGAAATTTTGATGAATATTTTTGTAAAAAAAGGCAAATTTTTCGAAAAATTTTTTTCTCGCGTTTTTTCAACATAAAAAATTTTTAGAAAGGAGAAAAACATTATTGAATTATAAAGAGGAAGTCTTAAACTAAATTCCAGTTCAAGGTTTGAGTCGATACATAAAAAAAAACGCAAATGGCAACTGTTTTTCTGCGTGGGGTCCATTAGACCCTATGTGACCATTACGTTATTTTTAAGAGGTGTGACCACAACGGGTTAATCGCTTATAACTCGGAAAGTATTAACGTCCCGTCTTTTTTATATTAAAAAATTTCCGTATCTAACTTAAAAATATACTATTAAAGTATTGTTTGCAAGATTTTGCACACCAATATTGTTGCATTCACCCAACTCAAAGTATTATATCAAATATAATTTTTATGAATTAATATTTAATTGGAAATGTTCTTCGCATTAAATTAGATCAAGTTTTGTTATAAAGCAGACTTATATTACTTATTTGTGTAGGTCGGTTTCTAATTCAAAATATAATTCAAGTTTAAAACACGTTTCAAGTTGACTATTAATTTATGAATTTATGAATAATTATGAAAATTGGATTTGATCTGTTCTGGCTTGGTTTAACTCTCTGATGCCCGATTTCACCCGGTTTCTAAGGGAAACTGTTAGAAAGAGACAAAGAGTGAATTGAACTAAGGTTCAAATTAAACGACGTTGGTGAAATAGGGTATAAAGGTCACAAATATTACTTGATAAATATATCAAGAGACACGGTAGTGTCTCGCGCCAAGTACACGCGGAGCGAGACCGACCGTGACTCTTTTACGCGACGCGACGGGTTGCAAGTACCCGAGATGTTGAGATCTCGATAACGAGTGAACGGATCAAGTTCTAAGTAGGCTTGATCGATAGCTTGGGGTCCAATTAGGGGGGGGGGGGGTTTCTTTTATAATATTTTGCTACGTGCCCTACGAGCGGAGATATTGCGACGCAAAGTCCAAATGTGAAAATTTTTTATTAAGATACGTCGTCGTCGTCGTCGTCTACGTCAACCGTTCTTCTTTATAACATACATGTAACAAACAGAGAACGTCACTTTCACTTTTTCGACACTGGCGGCTAGCGGCGTTAGTGTCGCAGTGCAGTGCAGTGCAGACAGTGCGTTCGTTTAAAGCGCTATCCTGTCAGTCAGTTCATCATCTGATCAGTTAACCTATCTCGATCGATCGAGAGACACGGTAGTACGCGCGGAGCGAGACCGATCGTGTGACTCTTTATTACGCGTCGCGAGGTAAGGTGCGACAACGCGCGCATACGCGCGCACGCGAAACGGCAGTAACACCGTAATCGTGCCGGCGATATACTGAATTGAATTGCTTCGTGCTTATCTAAAGATTTCGTATCCCTACATTGGGTGCGTTCAGCCGATACTCCGCTAGCCTAGCAATTGTGAGCAGTCGCTCGTTTTCGCTCGTTTCCTCTCCTTTGACCCGAGCGACTGCTCACGATTGCTAGGCTAGCGGAGTATCGGCTGAACGCACCCATCGTGTTACTATCGCTGCCGGAAAAGAAGGTTCTCTACGCTTGGCAGAAAATGACGACTGACACGTTCGATCCCGACTTCGTTGATCGCAGAAGAGCTCAATTCGAGGTACGTTTCCGATTTGCAATTATAAAAGTATTGTGCGATGAATGTTGTACCCAATTATAACCTCAAATAAAGTTGTGCACGTTGCTGAAAGATATATATATATATATATATATCTTGATATATAGGCTACGGTCAACGTGATACAAATGCTTTGGAGCGTTCTTCTTCTCCTTCTTTCTTCATTGAAAGAAAAGAGAAGAGGAATGCTTCGAAGCATTTGTAATGTCACGTTGACCGTAGCCGTAATATCATATTAATACATTATTTTATTTTTAGACGTAGCTGTTGATGAAAGAGAATTAGATGGTGACTTAATTTTGGGAGATATAGGTCAAGGATTGCCATTTAAAGCTGGTACGTTTGATGGGGCTGTCAGTATTTCTGCGCTTGTGGTTGTGCTATGCAAGCAAAACTTTGCACAATCCTACAAAACGTTTATATCGTTTCTTATCAACGTTGTATGCATGTCTGTCAAGAAGCGCAAGAGCAGTGTTACAATTATATCCAGAGAACGGTGAACAGGTTGTTGATATTATTATATATATCTTGATATATAGGCTACGGTCAACGTGATACAAATGCTCTGGAGCGTTCTTCTTTTCCTTCTTTCTTCATTGAAAGAAAAGAGAAGAGGAATGCTTCGAAGCATTTGTAGTGTTACGTTGACTGTAGCCATAATATCATATTAATACATTATTTTATTTTTAGATATAGGTCAAGGATTGCCATTTAAAGCTGGTACGTTTGATGGGGCTGTCAGTATTTCTGCGCTTGTGGTTGTGCTATGCAAGCAAAACTTTGCACAATCCTACAAAACGTTTATATCGTTTCTTATCAACGTATGCATGTTTGTCAAGAAGCGCAAGAGCAGTGTTACAATTCTATCCAGAGAACGGTGAACAGGTTGTTGATATTATATATATCTTGATATATAGGCTACGATCAACGTGATACAAATGCTCTGGAGCGTTCTTCTTCTCCTTCTTTTTTTGAAAGAAAAGAGAAGAAGAATGCTTTGAAGCATTTGTAGTGTCACGTTGACCGTAGCCATAATATCATATTGATACATTATTTTATTTTTAGACGTAGCTGTTGATGAAAGAGAATTAGATGGTGACTTAATTTTGGGAGATAGAAATAACGTGGATAAAGCACTGAAAAGCCTGCAAAAGACCGACAGCAGATATAAGTAAGAGAATTTATTATTATTTTTCTTTTTCATACACTTATCGTAATTATTAATTGAATTATAATTTTATTGCAGTAACGCCACTCGCGAACCACGAGAGTCGCGTGGCAAACGGGAAAAGAAAACCGAGGACAGTAAACCAAGCAGCGGAAAAATATCCCTATTTGACTTTCTCGAGGATAAATTATCTGTACAACCTGAGAGCGTCGAAACAACTAATTTGTCTTAAAACAGCTACATACAAATTAATAAAAGTAATCAAGATTGTTTTGAATCAAGAGGATTTGATTATATATATATATATATATATATATATATATATATATATATATAGATTATATAGAGACATTATATAGAGATTATATAGAGACAAAGATTAAATCCTGTTGCTCTCAACGTCTGCCTCTGCCTCGTCTACCCCAATGGTAATTGGGTGATGACAATTTATATAAGAAGGCCATGAACCTTTCTTCTTGGCGTCGTATCTCCGCGGCTCTGCCTCTTGGTCTGCGAACTGTAAAATAATAAAATTGTATAAGAAATTTTATGAATTAAATACATATAAAATGAATTAAATTTTTTATATATAACGAGAAGATATTTATTATTATTATTACATACCCAATGTCCAGTTCTATCTCTAATTTTTGGATCTCCACAATTGAACGGAACTGACGAACTGTGCAATATTTGTATATGTTTTCTATCTTCTGGTATACGTTGAATAAATTGAGGCAATTGAATTCGCCATGTTCCGACAGGTTCATAATCTGAACAACTTCGCAAAAGTGTATGGAAATGATCCATATGAGCGTCCGTAATCCATTTGCCTCGAATAATTATATTTTTTTTCTTTACGTTTTAAAATTACTTTTTTTTTTAAATTCTGTTTGGATCGCTTTATAATAGCGCGATTGTTTAAATCTTGCTGCTCTGCACGAGATTCTGTAGCATAATTACTTTCAGAATGTGTCTTTGCACTTTTAGCAATTGCTTCAGTTTCTGTCGCTTTTATTATCGCTAATGGAAGTATTCTTTGAGAAATAGCACATTGTGAATCTTGAGCACGATTATTTGGTAAATTCTGTTTGCATCGTTGCTGCTTTGTAGCGCGATTTTCTAAATCCTGTGTTTCTGCCCGACATTCTTTAGCGCAATTACTTTTAAAATGTCTTTTCATACGTTGAGCAGTCGCTTTAGCCTCTCTATCTCTTATCACTGCTAATGGAAGTACCTTTTGAGGATTAGCACTTTGCAAATCCTGAGGAAAATGTTCCATAACATTATTTTCCAAAATTTGTACCAAATGTAAACGCATAAACTTATATTTATACATTACTTTGTCAGGTTTAATATTGAATAACAATGAAGTAGCAAAAGCTATAACAAAAACACCACAATCGCTACAGTTCGGTTGACGTTGCACATTAGGAAATTTGACGGGATGTTTTTTAAAGTCATGTGCTGGAAATAATTTTTCCAAGAATCGCTCATGATCT
Organism: Temnothorax americanus; assembly: GCF_048541705.1. NCBI lineage: Eukaryota > Metazoa > Arthropoda > Insecta > Hymenoptera > Formicidae > Temnothorax > Temnothorax americanus. The sequence goes on from NW_027509357.1 coordinate 25,247, forward strand.
TTACACAATGTTTTATTATGTGAGGAATCATATACAAATATATTTTTTGTATCATAATAACAACACACCCAATGTGACGAGCTACACAATATTTGAATGTGTTTTTTATCTTGTGATACAGGTTGAATTATATCAGGCAATTGTATTCCGACAGGTATATAATCTGAACAACTTTGTAAAAGTCTATGGAAATGATCCATATGTATGTCCGTCAGCCGTTGCCTGATTCAAAAACGACTATAAAATGGTTAGATGTTAATCAGATACGACGTAGAAAAGTTGAAACTTATAAGGAAATTGAGGCTCTTGACGGAGATTCTACAAATATATTTTGTCCATCTATAATAGATGAACATTATCCACGGAGACCGAAAGAATTGGAATCTATGTTTTTATATGAGTTTGTACAGTGGTATGATATTTTGAAAAATAAACCACGAGGTAAAAATATTGAATACTACACGATAGAGAATGGTTATTATCTAAAACAGCGACAGCGTGGATGTCTTATTAATCACTATAAATATAAAGTCAATACGCAGCCGGAAAATTATTTCTTTTCATTACTGCTTTCATGTTTAAACCGTGGCGAAAAATAGAAGATCTTAAAGACGGATGTGATACATATACAGAAGCATTTCACAAGGAAAAGTTATATCTTACGGAAGCATTGCAATATCATGAAAAATTAGAGGAAGTGCAAAAAGCATTTGAAACTGCGAAGCAATTAGTTGAACAATATTTAGATAATTTGGAAAAACAGCATGAGTCTCAAGATGATCCCGATAATCCAATAGGTGTTCAAAATATTGAGGCTGGTGAAGCGATGCAAGATTTTAAGGATCTTGGTGACAAATTAAATCAGGAAATCAATGTATCTGAAATGATTTCAAATCTGAACGCAGATCAAAGAAGAATATTTGACAGAGTCATCAACGCCGTAAAGATATCGCCGGATGACGAACAATTTAAACAATTACTATTATACGTTAGCGGAGAAGGAGGTACTGGTAAAAGTTTCTTAATTAAAACAATTAAATGCTGGATAAAACAAAATCTCTACAAAGATACTGCTGTAACAGCACCTACTAGTATAGCGGCGTTTAATATCGATGCTTTAACAAATCACAGGCAATGGCAGTTACCTGTTGAACATGGTGATCAGTCTCCTAAGTATACACTATTATCTGATCACGTTTTGAAAGTTTTACGAGCAGATCTTAAAGATGTTAGTCTTATTATAATTGATAAAATATCAATGATATCTAATTTAACTATCATGTATATACATTTACGACTATGTCAAATATTTGATACCATGGATGACGATTTCTTTGGTGGAAAGCATGTTCTTTTATTTGGAGATCTGCTTCAATTACCTCTTGTACGTAAAAATTTTATCTTTGTTCCACTATCAAAAGCAGAATTTAATAAATATATTGGCAGTGTGGGGACTACTCCTGAGGAATGGTTGTGGCAAAAATTTCAATATGATGAATTGACGATCAATATGCGTCAGCAAGAAGATACAGCTTATCGTGAATTACTCTCGAGAGTTCGTATTGGTTTATTGACAATTTCTGATTCTGATATTCTCGAGAAAAGAAGAATATCATTGAAAGGTCAGTCTTTCGATGAAAGATTATACGAATTGTGTAATTATCTTGATAATTTGCCGCCTAACACTGTTTGTTTACTGCCTACTCGTTATTTGTGCGATGTTCTTAACACTGCAATACTAAGTCTTATTGCTTTGAAAGAAATATTATTAATTGCTCAAGATACGCTTGACTGTAATAATTATATTAAACGAAAGGTACAAAAGCGATTGACGGATAATGAAGACGATGATACCAATACAGCTGGGCTTTTGAAACAAATTACAATTAAAATTGGAGCGAAAGTTATGATAAGACGCAATATTGATGTCACTTTGGGCCTGATAAATGGTACAATTGCTACAGTTATTTCTGTTGTGCGGGATATATCTACCGATTGTGTAGAAAAGATTAAACTTCAGTAGCTAGAGAACATACATTCCTGCCCCAGGGATCTCGGGTTGCGGTTAGCGGGGTCGGGGGGGGGGGCTTCGCTGCCGCGGGGAGAGCGCCGTAAGCGGTGGGCGAGGGGGTCGAGGGACGGTGTAAAGGGTCAGCGGAGGTGGGGGCTATGCGGGGGGAAGCGAAAACTGGGCGAGAGGGGGAGCGCGACGCGGGGGGAACACTTTACGTAAAGTTAGGTGTGGCAGGGCTGCCAACGGTGGTGATTTTCCGATGTACCTCGTTAGCGATTGGCTACTTACTTTTTCCCTACATATTTTTCCCCATTTTTACGGTGAAAATCGCGAGTCGTCCTCCCGCGAGGGGGAGCGTCGATCGCGCGCTTTTTCGTCCCAACGGGACGGACGCGGTTTTCCGATGTACAACGTTGACGATTGGCTACGCGGACGCGGCTTTCCGATGTACGACGTTGGCGATTGGCTGCGTACTTTTTTTCCACTTTTATCGCTGACGTATAAAAGTGGTGGTTTTTCCGATGTACGACGTTAGCGATTGGCTGCTTATTATTTTTGTTTTTTTTCCGATGTATCGAGAGAGAGACCGAGAGAGAGACGATACCGCTCTCTTCGTTCATCCCCCCCGAACCGTACGTTTCGCTAATAATATTTTTTTATCGCGCGTCCGAACTCGCGTTCAAGGTCGCTGTCGACGTCGCGTCCTCCCGCGAGGGGGAGCGTCGATCGCGCGCTTCTTCGCCCCGACGGGCCGGACGCGGTTTTCCGACGTATCGAGAGAGAGACCGAGAGAGAGAGAGACGATACCGCTCTCTTCGTCCACCCCGAACCGTACGTTTCGCGAATAATATTTTCTTTTATCGCGCGTCCGAACTCGCGTTCAAGGTCGCTGTCGACGTCACATCCTCCTTTTGTTTTTCTCATCTCGAGCGACGCGGCGAGCAATTGTCGTTTTTTTCCGGGAAAGAGTTTATCTCTGGGTATGGAAAACCAAAACGTTGAGATAACGAACGCGTATAAAAAGAGTTTTGCTCGCGACGGCGCGGCATACGGTGACGCGGATTGACAAATGTATCGTGACAGAGCGGTGCGAACCGATCGGAACGGGAATAAGTTGTTTTTTTAATGCGGTATGAGCGACGAGTACGCGGAACTTTGTAAGCCAACGTTCGATCCTGAAATCAGGAAACCGATCGTGAAAATCAGCGAACCGTTCGTGAGGAACGAGGATCCGTCCCCGAGGGACTGGGATCCGTCCCCGAGGAACGGGGGTCCGCGGCGCGTCGACTTAACGAGATATCTGATTCGTCGCGAAATCGGAATCGCCGATCTCCGATCTCAGCGGAGTTTTCTCGATCCTCATAATTACGCTGAAACATTTTTTTGGCGGACTGTAGATGGAGATGTGTATTTAGATTTCGACATGTTAATGGTGCAATTTTAGCATCAGCGACACGTATTTGAGAAATGAACGATCGCCGCGATCACTCGTCCGCGGAATCGGACGTCGACCTATTCTGTCGCGAGCCCATGCCAAAGTTTTTGTCCGAATCGGACGACGAATCGGCGAGGGTCGACGAATCGGCGAGGGTCGACGCGTCGTCAAACGCGCGCCCTTCGGTGGTGAGAGAAGACGCGCGATGGAATCTGGCTACCCATCATCTGCGAAGGGAAATTAGAGCGCGAAGTATTCGCGAGCGAGAGTGGATAGAGACGACGATGGCAAAAAAGGTAAAAAATGCGCCAAGTACACGCATAGTAGTATATATGTATTATGTTGTTACCTCGAAAAAAACAAAGTGGTAGTATTATACCTCGAAATAACACCCTGTACATACTGTTTATACAATGCGTAATATTACAAAAAGGCGTGATATCTGTACAAAATTACCTTTTTTTAAAAAAGGTAAAGAAAGGCGCCAAGTACACGCATAGTAGTGTATATGTTGTTACCTCGAAAAAAAAAGTGGTAGTATTATACCTCACAAAAATCTAAGTAACAAGTGGTAAACGTAATCTTTGTATTTCGAAAAATCTCGAAAAAACCTAAGCAGTAGTATCTTTACCTCGAAAAAAACCGAAGTAACAAGTGGTAGACGTAATCTTTTGTATGTATCTCGAAAACTCTCGAAAAAACCTAAGCAGTAGTATCTTTATCGCGAAAAAACCGGAGTAACAAGTGGTAGACGTAATCTTTGTATCTCCCAAAATCTCGAAAAAACCTAAGCAGTAGTATTTTTATTTCCAAATATGTTGTTACCTCAAAAAAAAAACAGTGGTAGACGTGGTAGTATTATACCTCAAAAAAATATAAGTAACAAGTGGTAGACGTAATCTTTGTATCTTGAAAAATCTCGAAAATTTATTTCCAAAAAATTATTACTCAAGTGATACACATCACAAAATTACGTTACCTTATCAAGAATGAGTCGCGCTTCAAGTGATCTATTATTTTACAATTACAAAAAAGAAATGATATTTTTTTTTAAATTACAGCGCCAATTACAGAGAACATACACTGAGAAAAAAAATGTGTCAATCCCAAGAAATATTTAGTCCGATACGTTTAGCTAAACATTTTAGTTAGTTAACTCAACATTAGTTGAATTAATTAATTCTTGATTAAAGAAACGAAATAAATTGTTGAAACAATTAATATTTACTTAACTAACTAAAATGTTTAGTTGAACGTATCGAACTAAATATTTCTTGGAATTAACAATTTTTTTTCTCAGTGTATTTTTCGAGATACAAAGATTACCTCTACCACTTGTTACTTAAATTTTTTTGAGGTATAATATTACCACTGTTTTTTTTTCGAGGTGCGTAATATACTACAAAAAAGCGTGATATCCGCACAAAATTACCTTTTTTAAAAAAAGGTAAAAAAGGCGCCAAGTACACGTATAGTAGTGTTTATGTTGTTATCTAAAAAAAGAAGAAAATGGTAGTATTATACCTCGAAAAAACCTAAGTAACAAGTGGTAGATCTTTATATTTCGAAAAATCTCGAAAAAATCTAAGCAGTAGTATCTTTATTTCCGAAAAATTATAACCCAAGTGATACACGTCACAAAATTATGTTACCTTATCAAAAAGAAGAGTCGCGCTTCAAGTGATCTATTACAATTACAAAAAAAAAATATCTCTTTAAATTAGAGCGCCAATTACAGAGAGAACATGTATATTGCCTCAAAAAATAATTGTTGCACTACTTTAAAAAATCTTTACATTGTGTCAATTAGAAAAGAATGTATGATAACAATTTTATAAGATTAAAAAAAATATTTAAATTTAACAAGGGAATACAAGATATTTAAATACAAAGTTTACATGTGTATTTTTTAATGGTCACAAAGAATTACAGAGGTAACAGTACAAAATACAAATATTTTATTAAAATATTTAATCCAACGAGGGAATACAATTTTTATTTAAATATAAAGTTTATATATGTATTTTTCAATAGAATAAAAGATTTAATCACAAAGAATTACAAAGGTAACAGTACAAAATAAAAATATTTTATTAAAATACATAAATTTTTTTTGTAAAAAAACTTGGCGCTGTTAGACCTCGAAATTTAAATAAATAAATAAATTTATTCTATACTTAATTATAAGCCGCATTATCCGCCGTCCGCGTCGTCACGCACACCCATATCATTCACTCCCACATCCACGCTGATAATCATTTAATATTACTCCCATCGCATTCTTTCTGAATTATTTTTATTTATTGTTGTCCTTATTTATTTAAAATTTATGTATTTTAATAAAATATTTTTATTTATTGTTGTCCTTATTTATTTAAAATTAAATTATTTTTATTTATTGTTGTCCTTATTTATTTAAAATTTCGAGGTCTAAAATATTTTTATTTTGTACTGTTACCTTTGTAATTCTTTGTGATTAAATCTTTTATTCTATTGAAAAATACATATATAAACTTTATATTTAAATACAAATTGTATTCCCTCGTTGGATTAAATATTTTAATAAAATATTTGTATTTTGTACTGTTACCTCTGTAATTCTTTGTGACCATTAAAAAATATACATGTAAACTTTGTATTTAAATATCTTGTATTCCCTTGTTAAATTTAAATAAAATTGTTTAATCTTATAAAATTGTTATCATACATTCTTTTCTAATTGACACAATGTAAAGATTTTTCGAAGTAATGCAACAATTATTTTTTGAGGCAATATACATGTTCTCTCTGTAATTGGCGCTCTAATTTAAAGAGATATCATTTCTTTTTTGTAATTGTAATAGATCACTTGAAGCGCGACTCTTCTTTTTGATAAGGTAACATAATTTTGTGACGTGTATCACTTGGGTTATAATTTTTCGGAAATAAAGATACTACTGCTTAGATTTTTTCGAGATTTTTTGAGATATGAAGATCTACCACTTGTTACTTAGGTTTTTTCGAGGTATAATACTACCACTTTCTTTTTTTTTTAGGTAGCAATGACAGTGACAGTGGAACAGCATCATATTATTACGAAACTGATTACGATACTGATGATCCAGAAATATGTCAAAAAGGTGAAAAAAGGAAACATGAAAGTAGCTCTTCTGCTCATGTAAGACGCAGGAAGCAAAAACATAAAAGAAAGAAGAAACATTGCAAGGATTCCAGTTCAAAAGAAATTGACGAATCCTGTGATGCTAGTAAAGACGCAATGCTATATGTGGATGAAACTGAAGGGCACGACCCGCAAGAACGTCTTAGCGATGACAACGCCGCCTGTGAGCCGCTGCAAAAGGCGACTGCTCCGGACGACGTACGCGCTTTGCGCAAGAGACCGAGCGAAAGCCACACAACGGGTGTCCCGAAAAAACGAATCGATGATAAAACATTTTATAATGAAAAAGAAATGCATAAACAGCAGGAGGAATCTAAAGATGAGACTATGGAAATAACACCACAATCTAGCGACAGTCATCAAACACACACTAATATTGAAGTACAGGCTGACGTTCATGCACCACCTTCACGTAAACGAATAATGCCAAAATCAAAGGTCGAAATTGATAAGAAATTACAAAAATTGCCAGACGACATTCATGCTATTGAAGTAATAGAAGAAAATATACCGTTAGACAAACGAGAATTAGAAGCAATGGAAGTAGATACGGATAGTGAGATGGATTACAAAATAAATAAAAAGCCATTAGGATATCGTGAACAAAAAACACCAAGTGATGATTTGACAGACGAAAGCAAAATGAATAGAATATTTTCACCTCCTTTGTATAGCGCAGTTCTTAAACCTTTACAAATAAGCAATAAAAATTCCACAAAATCAAAAGATAATGTTCTTAAAAAGTAAATAAAAAACCTCCAAACAAAAAAGTGAGCAAAAAAATAAATAAGAAATTCAATTTAAAGGAACGAACACCGCCGAAAGAATTACAGAGACCAAAAATAAGAGAAATGGAAGTTAACTTCTGTTAACATTGTAGACTCCCAAGATCACATATGGATGAAAAACGATAATGTAATATATTTTATAAATACGAAAGGAGATCCGGTAGATGAAATAAGAGAAGAATTAATTGAAAGGAAGATATGTCAGAAACCGAAAAATTTCAAACGAATAATAGGACATATATGTGTTAACATCAGAAAAGAACAACAAGAAAATTTTTGGAATAATAATAAAAGAAGAAATACAATTAAGCATTGTTATTGACTGTAACTGGCAATGATTATAATCGTAGCAGCGATTATACTCGTCGTGATAAATCGTCACCCCATTTTTCGACCAACGATTCTTGGTCATTTTTAAATTGATGTAATTTTAGATGCTTATAATATAAGCGTCTTGATTAAATAATAAAATTTATTGCAAAAAATATTACCTCAGCCAGGGTTCGAACCTGGAACCTCCCTCATTCCGTGCGGGCGTCGTACCAATTCGACCACCGAGGCATGTGGCAATATTCATCGCAATAACAATGTAAGATGGAACACCGATTTTTCAGTCAACGGTGTAAATTCAAACCGAATAAGTAACATTTGCTTCGCGAGTGAGAATAATAAATACAATTAAGCATTGTTATTGACTGTAACTGGCAATGATTATAATCGTAGCAACGATTATACTCGTCGTGATAAATCGTCACCCCATTTTTCGACCAACGATTCTTGGTCATTTTTAAATTGATGTAATTTTAGATGCTTATAATATAAGCGTCTTGATTAAATAATAAAATTTATTGCGAAAAATATTACCTCATTTTATTATTTAATCAAGACGCTTATATTATAAGCATCTAAAATTACATCAATTTAAAAATGACCAAGAATCGTTGGTCGAAAAATGGGGGTAACGATTCGTCACGACGAGTATAATCGCTGCTACGATTATAATCATTGCCAGTTACAGTCAATAACAATGCTTAATTGTATTTATTATTTTCACTGGCGAAGCAAATGTTACTTCTTCGGAATAAAAAAAGAGTTAAACGATCAGATTCAAGAAAAATATGTAGCGCAGGGATTTAGGGAATTAAAATACGAAATGATACGTTTAAATATTTCACATGCTAGCCTATCTGAAAGTAATAGCGACATAAAAATACCGTGGTTCAGAATCCGAAGCATTATAAGACTTGCATTTTTAAATACGGACATTCAGATTACTGTATGTAAGGGCCAAGTGTGCATACCCGAGCTCAAGGATAGACCACGTATCATACGTGAGTTCCACGAATCCAGTGTCGGAGGACGTAAAGAGATAACAAAGACAGTGGCGCGAATACGTCATAAATATTTTTGGGAAAATATGAAAAGTCAAGTTGAAAAATTTATTCAAACCTGTAGTAGTTGCCAAAAGAAAAAATTAGTACGCGTAAAAACTAAACAACCGATGATTATAACTGACACTCCTGTAGACGCTTTTGATAAGGTTGCGATGGACATATTAGGGCCATTACCCATTACCGACAATGGTAATGAATATATTTTAACGATTTAGGATCAATTAACAAAATATTCAGTTGCCGTACCTCTTGTGCAAGCAAACTCAGATGAAACCGCAAAAGCATTTACCCGTCGATTTATTTGCCAATTTGGAAAATGACAAATTTGATTTGCCCAAAGCAATTTTGACGGATTAAGGTTCAAATTTTACTAGCTCAATGATGAAGAAATTTGCGAAATATTTTATAATAAAACAATATTGCACATCTGCTTTCCATCCTCAATCTAATGGCTCATTAGAAAGAAGCCACCACGTATTAACTGAATATTTAAAACATTATCTCTGATTATCTATCTTTCTCTCATCTTAGAGCTAGATGTAAATCTCTGTCTGCTGTTTGCTGGTCTGATTTTATTGATAAATCTGAACATGCGCTGTCGAATAATACCAATCTTTTCTGGGGCTTTATCAGAGACATCAGATCTTCCAAGCATTGCGCCTCTCAGATTCTGCATAATGATCATTTACTGGAGGATGATGAATCTATTGCGAACTGCTTCGCTGATTATTTCGAATCTGTTTATATTAGTAGCGATGTAATCGACGAATACTCTGACAGCGGTTTTAACTTAAATCACCCCTTGGATCTTTTATTCCTGGACATATCAATTTCGGATGTGTATAACGAGATTTGTGAGCTTCCATTGAGCCGCTCCGCGGGGTTGGATGGCATTCCGCCTTTATTACTAAAATCATGTATCTTTATTGCGTCAAGATTTTTGTGGCTGATCTTTAATAAGTCGCTGAGGGATGGTGCCTTCCCATCTCTTTGGAAGCAATGTCTTGTCTCTCCGATTTTTAAAAGTGGCGACCGTCAATCAGTCACTAACTATCGTCCTATATGTAAACAAAATGTTATGCCGAAAATCTTTGATGGCATTGTTGCTCGAAAACTTAGCTTCCTATGTAAAAACATTATTATAAAGGAACAACATGGATTTGTACCGGGACGCTCGACAACGACAAATCTTGTTAATTACTATGATTTTTTAACTTCTACTGTTGAGAGTGGATCCCAGGTTGACTCAGTTTATACCGATTTTAGAAAAGCGTTCGACTCAGTTAATCATACAATATTAATGTGTAAACTTCGATCTCTAGGGTTCGGAGGTTCTCTTTTGCGTTGGATATCCTGCTTCCTATCAAACAGGTCTCAAGTCATAAAGTTTAATAATAGCTTCTCTAGAAGTATAAATGTTTTGTCTGGAGTGCCGCAGGGCTCACATCTTGGCCCTCTTTTATTTGTTTTATTTATTAATGACATAGCTGCTTTTATTAAATTCTGCTCTTTCTTACTGTATGCTGATGACCTTAAATTATACCGCCGGATTAATGGACCTGCTGATGCGCTTTTATTACAACATGACTTATTTGAACTTGAGGCCTGGTGTAGGAGGAACTGTCTTCGGCTTAACGTCTCTAAATGTTTTGTTATTCACTTTTCTCGTAGACGTAACTCATATTTATATAACTATACTCTTGATGGTTTACCTCTCTCAGCAGTGCGCGAAGCTCGAGATCTCGGGGTCTTGTTCAGTGCGGACTTATCATTTAATGCACATATACAATCAATAGTTTCATCTGCTTATAGAACGCTTGGATTCATCCTCCGATGGGGTAGATTTTTTAAGAATATAACCACTTTAAAATTATTATACTGTACGTTAGTTCGCCCCAAGTTGGAGTACTGTTCCATAGTTTGGTCTCCGTATTTTGAATGTCATCAGTTATTGATTGAACGTGTGCAGCACAAATTCCTGCGTATGGCCGCTTATCGGCTAGGTAATCCCATGTCAATTACTTGCCATGAATACTGCACTATATTAGATAGATTAAATCTGCTATCGTTAGAAAATAGGAGACTAACCTTTGATCTTACATTTATTTTTAAGCTTCTTAATCACTCTATTAATTGTCCGGTTTTGTTGGAACGTATCTATTTCAACATCCCGAATAGAGAATTAAGACAGTACTCCATCTTCCACATCGAGTATCACCGTACTTTGTATAGCGCAAATTCGTGTGTAAATAGGCTAATAATATCTGCAAGTAATTTCTCCAATAGGGTTGACTTTTTTGGTGGCTCTGTATCAACTTTTAAACAAAAACTTTCTCGTCTACTCTTGTAACCTGAATTTCTCCATATTATGTTGTAAAATTTTTATTTTATCTTATTGTTCTTGTTTTTTCTTTTCTCTTTGTACGCTAAAGGGTTTATTACCCGTTAATAAAGTTTATTATTATTATACTTATCTCTGATGAATGCGATTGGGATAATTGGCTCGAACATGCTATCCGCTTTTAAAAAAGGCGTGTTACCTGAGTGAATTTCGTTTGTATCGTAAAATTGAAGCCTCTTTTCCGCGATGCCGATTGGCTATCTCGATTGATTGCCGCGCCGCGAGCTTGCTTCATCCCGTGAGGGACTGTCATCGCGGAGTAGTGTGGCGAGTTTCGTGCGTGTAGTGCGTCGTGTGTGTCGTGATGTGACAGCTCGCGTCGTGTCGCGAGGTTAATCGTCCCGCGTCGTGTCGCGAGGTTAATATTATTATTAATGTGATCTCTCATCATTATTATAAATATGAAATCGCTTAATTCTGAATTTCGGTCGCGTCACGCAAGGATCGAAGTGCCACGCGAAATATCAGCGGATCGGAGATAGGTAATTATAGTGACTCTTCCTCTTCTAAAAAGGACATGTCGTAGGTATTGTTGTCACTTTTCCGCGATGCCGATTGATTCTCTTGCTGCGCTTACTTCATTTGCAGCTGTCATTGTATATTTTGACAGTTGTGTGTATCAAGGCGGGTTAATAGTGTAATAGTAATAGCATAACGTTAAAGCTAAATAGCGCGCGCGAAGCGCGCGCGTCTGTAGTGTCTAGTGTTTTCATATAATACTATTATAGTATACATGAGGGAACGAAATTTACACCGTATGAGTTAGTATTCGGCAAAACTGCACGATTGCTATCTGAAATGAAAACAGATGATACAGCAAAAACGTATGCCGATTATGTGAGCGAACTTATTGATAAATTAACTGATTTAAGGAAACTAGCTGTGTCAAATTTAGGAATAGCCAAAACACGTTATAAACATTATTATGATAAAAAATTGAAAACACAAACATATAAAATTTTATACATTTATTAAAACCTAAAAAGAAAAACAAATTCGATGACGAATACACAAGGCCGTATAAAATTGTAGAATTCTTTGACAATAATAATATTAAAATATTAATGGCACCAAATAGAACCAAAATCGTACATGTAGACCGAACTAAACCTGCTTGGATTGCAGATCAGGGATGAAGGAAAAAGAATACACAATTATACCGGTTTAAAAGATAATCCTGGAATATTTTTCGAGGCCGTTGGAGAAATGCGTACATCCGAAAATTCTTGGAAGATAATAAAGATGCGACTGCCAAGCTCGAACAGCAAATGGACTCGATATTACGACAATGCGACGATCACAATTCGCACTGTGAAATACAAATAACTTCATTACTTGCCAAATTAAATAAGATGAAGCAGTATCAAAATCACATAAATGAACTTATAGGAGGATCGCGAATGAAACGAGCTCCCCTAGAATTTGTTGGGCAGCTTAGCAAGATATTATTCGGAACTCTAACCATCGAAGACGAGTATGACATACGTAATGCTATAACGCACGTAGAAAATAAAACTAACGATCTCGCTCTGCTACTAATGAATCAAACTGTAGCAACGCGAGCGCGTTTCGGGGAATTGTACAACGCCACATAGAAGATAAGGAAGCAACTTAGCGCACTGGAAGTTAAAGCGATGTTAAATCAAAAGCATCGATATTTTTGGAAAATTATGACAAGACGATATGGAAATGTTACAGCATGAGATAGATTTGAATATTCTGATTGACGAAATATTATTTGGAAAACAGGGATTAATTCACCCCCGTCTAATTCCGCCACAGCAATTAATAAAACATTGTAAACTGATAAAAAAACAAAATCCTCATGCGGAATTCCCTGTAAATACCGACGAAACAGAAATGGATCGGCTTATAAAAATATTTGATTTGCGAATCACCTACTCCAACAATCAATTAATTTATATCCTGCATATTCCATTATTGATTCCTGGAATATATAAGATGTATAGAGCTGTGCCGTTACCAGCCAAACAAACGTTTGACGAAACAAAATTTGCTGTAATTAAAGGCGATGCGAAACGCATCAAAATAAACAAAAACACCGATAGCTTCTATAAATTCCGAGAAGGAGAGCTGCGCGAATGTATATCATCCAGCGCCGTATTTATCTGCCCAGTTATTTTTCCTTTGAAAAAGATACGGCAAGCGACAAGTTGTAATATTCAACTTGTGCTGAATAAAAATATAGAAATGGAATATTGCAATATAGTATTACAAAACTTACGAGAGACATACTGGAAGGCCTTAACTACGCCCGAAAATTGGATATATACCGCAAGGAAACGAGAAATAATCCGCATAGAATGCCAACAAAGCAAGCAAGAAGAAATAATTAATTCTGGCATTATCTCCATACACCAAGGATGTAAAATTAAAGCAGGGACTACTACAATGAGCCATCCATCTGTTCACTCTATAGAATTCGCACAGCATTATACTCCAATGAACAATCTAAGCATTTCGCAGTTGTACGAACCCATCCGTGAAAAATATCAAGTCAACCTTGCGACCGCGCGCTTCAAAGGCGAGTTCGGAAACGATCCGACGAGCATGCTCGATGGAGAAAATACCGACTGAGGGAACGAAAGCGACAATCGGTAACGTGAGACACCCAAACCGTAGTGACCTACAGAAACAATGGGCCAGAGGACCACCCCGCGGATTTGGCGCACGAGTGTGCGATGTCAAATTTACCGACGGAGTAAGGTCCCTGAAAAGGGCACCGACTTCGGAAACAAGATCGCTCGACGGACTCGCCAGGACCGGAGGAGCCTCCCCAGGGGGTCGACGCCATTGTCCGGCGAAATTCCGGCGAAATGCATTTTCGCCAGAAACTTATCCACGCGATCGTCTCAACAGGACCTTGGACACCCTCCCAGGGGGTCGGCGTCAAAATCAGACGAGTTCCCCGGGAAACGCATCTTCCCCGGGAACAAACGACGTAATCCGTCGCGAGAGGTCCTGGGACAACTGCCAAGGGGGTCGACGTCGAGCTCCGACAAAGATCCCCAAGAAACGCATCATCTACGGGAACAGTGGCCCGGAACGGCGATACCAGGTCTCGAGAAACCTAGCCAGAGGGTCGGCGTCAACGGCCGACGACACCGACGTCACCCGGACGTCCTCTACAGGAAGAACACCCAAATTCATCATCGGGGCATCTCCAAGAAGGTGCGCAAGGGTCGGCGTCGTCCGCGTCGAGAAATTTCCGGGGGCGGAAACTTGGTGCAGCGGTGCCAAGGAAGGAAGGTTCTCGTACTGCGTTGCGCGTGGAATTTTTCATGGGAACTTTCTAGAACGCGCATAAACGAGAGATGCGCAAGAGGGCATGCGAGAAGGTAATGAAAATCATCTTGTTTTTGCGTGAGCGCGCCAGATGTGCCGGCCGCGAACAATGGGCAAAAGTGAAAGTTCGGAGAGTGTGAACGATCCGACATAGATGGGGAGCCCACCAATATCATTCCAGTGCTAAGAAAACCAATTACTCCATTTCCCTTCTTTTAACGGTCATCTTCGCAAAGAATATTTTATTTTTATAATAATCTTAAAATACACCCATCACTTTCTTTACTTAAAAGAAATAATATTCTAAATTCTAATTGTTTAACTATTCAATTAAGAATATAAAATTAAAACAAAAATATAATTTGCTTATTATTTTGACTTTTCATTGATAAAATATTATAATGTTTTTTGAAGGAGTATGAATTCTTTTTTTCAGTACATGATAAAGACTTTTTCTAAAATTTGTGATAAATACATTTTAAGATTATTATCAAGAAAATATTTTTTCATAAAGAACCCCGTTATACTTACCAAAAGAAAAAAAGTAATTCTAGAATTACGATTGTGTGTACATAATAGAAATTCAAGTATTAAAATTGCGTACATAAGTAAAAATCGGGAATTACAATTATGTACATAATTTTAATTTCCGAAAATTTTTTATGTCATAACGTAAAATAAATTCAGAATTAATATTTTGTCTAGACATAATTGTAATTCTGCATTTTCAATTATAACTTAATAATTTTTCGATAAATTATAAGTATGTCTAGACATAATTGTAATTCTGCGTTTTCAATTATAGCTTAATAATAATTCGATAAATTATAAGTATGTCTAGACATAATAATAATTTCTTTTCTTTAAGTATCGATTTAATTTGATAGAATTTTTATGATGATATTAAATAGTAAAATGGCGTGCCGTATACGCACACGTAAAAAAATATCATTCTAGTGCTAAGAAAACCAATTACTCAGCTTTTTTTCTTTTAAGTAACGATGATCTTTACAAAAAATGTTTTCTTGATAATATTACTTAAAATAAATAATATTCTACATTCTAATTATTCAGTTCTTCAGTTAAGAATACAAAATTAAAAGAAAAATTCAATTTGCTAATTATTTTGATAGGAGAAATCAAGGCTATGAGGGTCAGACGCAGATCACAGTGCGTAATATCAGAAATAACTGATTTATTCGTCGTTTTGGGAATGATGGGAGTCCGTACCGGGGGGAGGGAATCTTTGAGGTAGCTACTATGTGAGCGCCAAGGGGCAGCGTTGGTCTACGCTTGGTGCTCAAGGTATACGAGTTTGAAAATTGAACTCGGGTAGTCTACACCCAGTCCGTACGGAACGTTACAAAATCCGAAAAAATAAATGTGTTTTTCGAGTGTTTGCTGCAGTAGAGTATTCTGGTATGTATAATTTACTATTTTTAATATACTTTTGTGCATTGTGCAACACCGTGTAATTCTCTTTTTTTTTAATTTTGTACAATAAAAATTTTATTTAATAATCAATTTTTGTTATTTATTTATATTATACTAATCAACACAACATCCAAAAGAACTATTTTTACTTTAAGATATTTTTTTGCGTTATTACGATAAATTAAGCAAGTAACGTTATATCGCTATCGCAAAAAACGGGTATTTTTATAGTTCAAAAAAAAAAATACTTTTTGGAATGGATCAAAAAACGAATTCAGCCATTTCGAAGAACAACTTTTTAGCTTTTAAACGCGACTTAAAAAATGTCGATATCTTTTTTTTCATAAAGTTATGCAATTTAAAAGAAAAAATGAATTTTTATGAAAATTTTTTGAGAATGGTTTACATTTTCAAATGTATCTTTGTTTAAACAAATAATGTAATAAATCTATCAACGCCATTGTATTTTTAAAAAAATTTCCGATCCAAAGAAAAAAATTGTTTTAATTGACAAATTACAGCCCAATATACAATCAATCAAAGTCGCCGGGTTAGGCTAACCCATGTCCGTACGGAACGTAACTTTTTTATAGTTCGTACCCTGAGGGTTAATAACTCGTCAACTATTGCGAAAATTGCAAAATGGTACATGACTTTTCGACTCAGTTTGGCTCGCTCTATCTAAATATGAGAAAATTACCAAGAATTCTGGGTCACCCTGTACAACAACCACGGGCATTGGGTCACGCAGATACGGAATATTGTACGGATATTATTAATAAGTGTATACTACAACCGAACACTCTTGCGTTAATTAAGCGCACAAACATTGTATAATAGAGTGATGGTCATACCCGAGTGCGTGATCATAGTTTAACAATCGTGGGGCACAGAGTCCTCCAATCGGAATAATTATCTGAAATACAAGCATCGTAACGACTAAAGGAATAAGCCAAGATACGCAATTTAAACCATTGTGCAACTTTTATTAAATAAAGCGACATCCACACCGAGGCGAGAAACTCGCGTTGTGAGACACCTTTATGATATTGTGGAACGGCCTGTAATGTTGAAATGATGATCTAGAATTAAAGATTAATTAATTCTGAAACAAATTTTCCTGATTAATTATAAAAAATTATTAAATACTTACTTTCTATTTACCTTGTACTTCGGCGATGATCCATCGTTGTCCAGCGGCGTTCCAGTATGCGATAAGGCGAGGATCCGGGGAAGCAGAGCAGCAACAGCAGCGATTCATCCGAGGCAGGAACCTGAAAGAAAAGAAGCGTATTAGTATATAATTAAACATAATTATCGAGACTTACCCTTATCTGGTATGCAAGGTAAAGCGAGGATCCAGAGACAGGTAACAGCAACGGCGAACCATTTCGGGCGTCGATCTGCAACAAACATAAAATAATTTTCATATGATTATTTTATCATGATTTTCCTCTATCTGGTATGCGATGTAAAGCGAGGATCCAGGAATGAGAAGCAGCAACGGTGATCCATCAGGGACATTCTTCTGAAACAAAATTCAAACAATTAGGATATAATTAATTTATCCTTACTTACCTCTATCTGGTATGCGATGTAAAGCGAGGATCCAGGGACGAGAAGCAGCAACGGTGATCCATCAGGGACATCCTTCTGAAACAAAGAAATCCCATTAGCGTTTTGCGAAGAATCGTGGCGTTGATGCGAACTTACCTTCTCAGTAGTCTAAGGTCAAACCGAGTGGCGACCGTTTGATAGGAATATTATCCGCCGGAATTGGGCTCAATTCGTGCCGTCCGGTCACAACCTAACGGTCATGCACAACAACACTATTATTAGTGGCAAACCAGGCAAGAGATGCCTGCAGGGAGGGGTTTTATCCCCCTGCTGTGGTGCCTCGTCGTCAACGACCTCCCAATTGAACTACAAAAGAAAGGCTTCCTGACCTATGACTATGCGGATGATATAGCTACAGTGATCACAGGATCTTTTCTAAACATCTTAAGGGATTGAATGAGCGATGCTTTAAAAATTGTCCAAAAGTAGTGCGAGGCCAAACGTCTGATGGTTAATCCATCAAATATCAGTATAATGATCTTCACCAAGAAATATAAACCAGAACCTATCGAGGCTTTTAAACTCTGGGGAAAGGCAATCCCGTTCACAACATTAGTCAAGTACTTGGGCCTGTTTATAAATAACAAACTCAGTTGGAAGTTACACCTCGCAGAAAGCAGGAAAAAATTCGTGCATGTGGATGTGTAGAAGAGCCATGAGCAAGTCTTAGGCCAGCCCCATGACACGAGCCCTATATCCTAGCTTTTACGTGGCCTCTTAAGTGTCCATGATCCGCTAGATGGCGCTGGCAACATTCATGCATGTTTACATTTGGGTAGTAATATTCAGATCGTTCTGGTGTAGGTTAAATCGTGTGAATGTCCGGAGAAGTTCGGAGATATTGAGATTTAGTGTCATATAGTTGAAATTTTAAGCAATATGCCTCATTGCATAGCTCTGGGATGTACCAGTGGGTACCCTTTGAATAATGAAAAAGTGCATTTCTTTTTTATGTGCCGAAAAATGAAAATTCGATTAAATTATAGCAAACAGCTTTGAAAAAAGAAATTTTTATTGTGCGAGCACATCAACCTGTATGTGAGAAATACTTCTTAGCAGAAGAAATTATTTGGCGTCGTACAATTCTTGACAAAGATGGAAATATTATTGGTGAGGTAAGTAATATTAATTGCTTTTTATTTGCACTCAAGTGATACTGAATCACTCAGTTATTTCAGTATTTTATAGTCAAATAAGACGTCAAATGTTCATCGAATAAAAGTTGTAAAATATAAAAATTAAATTTAAAAATTTAAAGCTATCGCATAACAATACAGGTTTATAAATAAACCTCACTTTTGATGTGAGTCTATTAGTCTATTAGTCGATTAAACGTATATAAACGAATATATCAATAGCATCAATAGTCATACCGGTCATACCAGTCATACATTTTATAAATGTAATTCTGATATATAATATTTTTAGTCTGCTCCATATAATTTTCCTCGTCTACGTAAAGATGCTGTACCAAGCATATTCCCTTGGACAGAGGAAACTGAAATAAATAATAAGCAATCTGAAATATCTACAGATCCTCAAGATTTTGATGTATCTCACAATTTGGAAACATAAACTCAAACTTCATCTTCATTATTTCATGATATAGTACATATTTTAGATAGCAATGAAATGAAAATACCCCGAAGCAATAGACATATATTAAGTATGTAAATAGTGACTTAAAACTATTGATATTTTTTTTACCAATATGCAGCATAATAAAACAAGACGAAGACAGTTATAAAATGCAAATAACGAAAGAAGTTATCCTCAATGAAAACATGAAGTTAAACATAAATGTCTTAAAGCAACCATTTACAAATATTCCATCAAATGTGAAAATACACCAAAACATTAGAACAATGGAGCAGCTGACAGAATCATTATTTTTTATAGACAACTTAGGCTGCGGTCCACTTTACGCTACAAATGCTTCGAAGCATTTCTCTTCTCTTTTCTTTTAATGAAGAAAGAAAGAGAAGAAGGACGCTCCAAAGAATTTGTAGCGTCAAGTGGACCGCAGCCTTAAATATATGCTCAGGTATCGTTAATATTAGTAAACAGGTGACAGATTTTGTACATAGTACAGCTGATACAGCTTTTCAAGATATCCATGGTATATGGAGACATAGGAAATGTCTATTACTGCTACGTAAAACATTAAAAATATGCATATTTTGCCCAAATCTTAAAAATTCATTGAAGCGGAAACACAATCGAGCAAAAATGACACTAAGGATCTCAAAATAATTAAATTTACTAAATTAGCACAAAGTACAGATAATCAACGGAAGTTAATATTGCTGCAGAAAAAATATTGTAAAGCAGAAAAAGCCAGGAAAAGAGCAAAATATACAGTAGAAAGATTAAAAATGAAAATAATTAATTGTATGGCTAAAGTTAAAAAAAGATCTGAAGAAACCATAGAAGAACAGTTAAAAAAAAACAACATTCCTAGAAATCAAATTTGTGCAACATTAGAGATAATAAAAGCTGCAAAACATGCAAATCCAAAAAGTCGAAGGTATATGAAGAGTGGATCTTATTATGCATGCTAACACATATGAAATCACCTAGTACATATGAATTTATAAGAAATAACCAGATATTACCTGTTCCGTGTGTTCGAACTTTACGGTGGTTAGTGTAAAATAAGTTATATGATATTTTACAAGATACACAATCTTATATAAACTTTGTACCACTATATTATGTTAATTTTTTATTAAGCAAATTAATATATACATTTTTCAGATACCTTTTTTTAATAGACACCTTGCGGTTTTGATGAAAAATTTTTCAGATGTTCAAACTAGCATTAGACAAAAAAGAAGACAAAGAAAAGCATGGTGTAATTCTATTGGATGAAATACATCTTAGAGAAAATATTAATGTAAATTCAAAAAGACTCACATACACTGGGTTAGTCGATTTTGGAATTGACGGGCCACAATCTACGAATTCAGATGAAAAAGCAAATCACGGTTTAGTGATAATGTTTCATTCAATAAGTGACTCTTATTCCCAACCAATTGGAGTATTTGCATCTAAAGGACCTGTATCAGGAGAAACCATTGCAAAACTTGTAATTAAAGTATGTTTCAAGTTTTCAATGCAATCAGATTTATTAACGAAATCGAAATTGTACTGAATTCCACTAGCAAATTTGTGTACTTATTTATTACAGGCCATCATATTATTAGAAAATATCAGTGCTAAAGTTCATGGCGTAATTACTGATGGTGCAGCTACAAATCGTAAATTTTGGACCACAGTGGGCGTATGCGGGAAAAAAGATAATTTAAGGAATAGTATCAGTCATTCTACAATTGATGGACGTTATATATACGTTTTTTCGGATGCGCCACATCTTATTAAAACAATAAGAAATCGATTATATAGTACAACGTTACAAGTAAGAATAAAAATAAAATTACTATTTTATATGTAACACTATTATGATAATCTTTGATGTTAAAAATATAAAAAAAGTAATATAAAAATAATAATAATAAATAATTTTATATAAAATAATTTATATATCCTAGAATATCTGAAATTATATCTTATAACTTTTAGCTCAGTCCAAATGAAGCTTCTGTAAAATGGGAATACTTTCGCATTTTGCATAATAAAGATAAAACATTGCTAGCCGAAATGCGTGTATGTCCGAAAATAACAGAAAATCATTTAACACTCACTAATATGGCTAAAATGAGAGTTCGATTAGCTCTTCAAGTGAGAAGATCTTATTACTATTTATAACTTATTACTATTATTATTTTGTCCATAAACAATCTAAAATACTCTATGCAAAGTAATGAATTATAACTCAGTAATTGTTATAGGTTTTTAGTAAATCAATGGCCAGTGGATTACGATTTATTTATAAATATTTCTTACCTGATTTATAAAATTGCGATAATACAGCTAATTTTTGTGAATGGATTAATGATTTGTTTGATGCACTAAATCAGATTAAATCTTCTGAAGGTGTGACAATCAGAGATAAACATTACGAGGTAAGTTTAATTTCGACTAATTAGTCTGTAATTATCTTAATATGAATTATCTTAATAAAAAAAAATATAATAATGCTAAATTGAATGTTTGTATTAGATGTTAGAAGAATCTTTTATCAAATTAAATACTTGGGAAGAACATCTTACAAATGGTGCCATATCAGACAAATGTTTGTTAACAAGACAGACTGCAGAGGGGCTTCGAGTGACTATAAAATCAACACTCGATTTAGTGAAGTATTTGATACTCAATGCTGATTTCGATAGTGTCTTAACAGGACGATTGAATCAAGACTCGTAGGAAGTTTTTATAAAAAATACAAGAAATAAGAATTAACTTTTTCGGTCAAAGCCGTCAAACCAGATCTTGATGCTTAATAATAATTATAACTAAATATGTCTAGGGTAATATTTTTCGCAATAATTCTTTACAATTCTTTACAGTTTTTTAAGGTGCTTAAAGTATCGATAATTGTAGTAATAATATCGCTTAGGACGATACGCGAGATGCGTAAAGATGGACAGGACACTGACTGTACAAGTTCTTTTTGCTATAGGAACTCTTTATTCAATTCACAAGAACAACACACAACACGTCTTGACTCAATGATGGTCAAGGCTCTTATGCACACGACCGTGACGACCGCACGCAGACAACGACCGCACCGCACGAGTGGCGCTTAGTCCGCGCGCCACACAGGAGCTGCCCTCTCTAGAGGCGGGAGCGCATCGCTCGTTTAAAGCCCAGCTCTCAATACTCCCTCCCGAGCGATCCGCGGTCCTTCTCTAAATTTAGTCCTTATCTGAAACACAACAAAAATCAGTTATCGAGTAAAATTAATCTCTAATTTTGTTTAGACTCTATATTCATTATCTTATCTCTTAGATATGCAAATGCTTCTAAAGGTAAAGGTTTCGTCATAATGTCCGCCAAATTTTCTTTGGTCTCAATCCATTCGACTTTCACCTTCCCTTAATCAACACATTGTTTGAAAAAATCTCCATGAGTGTCAGCCATATGTTTTCTGTTTCCAGTTTCTTCTCTTTCTCTTAAGTTTTTCTTTATTTCTTCTAAGTTGTCATCAAACATTTTAAGTTTGTGACTTCCGTCCTTCATAGTGCAGTTTCCTGCTGCTCTGTTGTCACACCATATTGTTACAGGCAAGAATGTTCTTCCAACAACATATCTGAGCGACTTGTCCAACGAGATTACTTCTTGACAGGCCTCACTCATTGCTAGATACTCTGCCTGACAAGTAGAGAGTGTAACATATGTCTGTTTATGACTTCTCCATGCTATCTCACATCTCCAAATAGTTTGATTATATATTCTCCAGTGGATGTAGAATCAATGCAATCTCTGGAACTAGCGTCTGTTAGTGACTCTAACACGTCTGTTTTACCTCTAAATATTAATCCTCGATTCGCAGTTCTTCTAAGATATCTGAAGACTCTTTTTACATCTTGCCAGTCTTCTTCTGCAGGCTCTAATTGTTTCCTTGCTAAATAATTCACTGCAAAAGCTATATCAGGTCGTGTGGCATTCGCCAGATACATCAAGCTTCCTATTGCTTCTCTATAAGGTACTCTTATAATTTCCTTTCCAGTGTTCTTTTCTTCTAATTTACTCGTTTTGTTTTTGTTGCTCATCCTTCTGGTTACCATAGGAGTACTCTGAGGCTTGCATTCATTCATATGGAACTTTTCCAGTACGCTCTCAGTATATAGCATCTGATGAATATTCATATATCTTTCGTCTTTGTTTCGTTCTATTGTTATTCCCAGAAAATTCTTAAGTTCTCCAAGATTCTTCGTCTCAAAGATTTTACTTAACATCTCTATGATTTCCTCTAATTTCTTCAGATCATTGCTTGCAACTAACATGTCATCTACATAAAGTAATATGATTACTATTTTGCCTTCTTTCCTCTACGTGAACAGGCATGGCTCATGTAGATCATTCTCTAATCCAAGTTTCTTAGCCTCTTCTGAAAATCTCTTATTCCATCTTTTTGGACTTATCTTCAATCCATACAAAGCTCTATTTAATTTACACACCTTAGTCTTCTTGGTGTTTTCATCCACTTCTACTCCGTCTGGAATTTCCATATATATTTCTTCTTCTATGGTTCCATTCAGGAATGCAGTTTTCACATCTAGTTGGCAGGTATATAAATTATACTTGTTTATTATTGCCAATATGGATCTAACCAAAGACCATCTTGAAACCGGTGCATATGTCTCTTTCAGATCATATACATGTTTGTCTTTACATCCTTTCATCACCAGTCTTGCTTTATATCTGGTTGATCCAATTGCTTCTAATTTCCTCTTAAATACCCA
Organism: Temnothorax americanus; assembly: GCF_048541705.1. Classification (NCBI taxonomy): domain Eukaryota; kingdom Metazoa; phylum Arthropoda; class Insecta; order Hymenoptera; family Formicidae; genus Temnothorax; species Temnothorax americanus. Next base: position 49,164 of record NW_027509357.1, read on the forward strand.
TCTTGAATTTATAATGTTAGCTCGTTTACCATCCATCATCTCTGTCGGTCTATCAACAAGCGTCCATACTTGATTGGTTTCCATAGACTCAAGTTCTTCTATTACAGCACTTTTCTAGTTTTCTTTTTCGCTGCCTGTCATCGCTTCTTCATATGTTGAGGGCTCTGTATGTAATGATGCCATAAGACATCGACTCAATTCATCTTCATTCTCTATATTCTGTTGAATATTTTTCACAGTAGTATAATTAGCAAAGCTAATATCTTCTATTATTCTCCGCACATCAGTGTCTCCATTATCTTCTAATTTTCTTTTGGTTTTTGTTCGAGAACGAGCTCGATCGTTTATTTCTCTTTCGTTTCGTCGCGCAAACGACGCTTCGAGAAGCGTGCTTCTCGCGTGATCATCGCATGGCCCTATTCTTCGGTTGCCGTGATGGGCGGTCCTTTACTTGTTTTTCGTACAGCCAGCGACGATCAGGCAAGAGCGTTACCGTTCGGAGCAGCGCGACGCGTAGTCAGTCGGCGTATCGAAATCATCGGGCAAGCTCGTCGTTTAAGCGCATCCCGAAAACTTTGGTGATCGTGCAGTGTTCTCCGGCGTGTATTCTCAGCGAATTATAAAACGACCCTCACTCTCCGTCAGAATTTCACTGCGAAACACGGGACTTAGTCATCGCTATTGCTTCTGCGGAAAAACGAATAAAATTATTCGAGGAACCCGACGGCTTGCCCGCGAATCAAGTGGGATTCCACACCGCGAGTGACGTCACGCGCTAAAGTGACCGCTCGTTCGACTCGAGATTGTCAAAATTCTCATGCAAGAGATTTGTGAGACTAATAAATAGTGCTGTTTGACAAGTTTATCTAACTCTGATCTTATTTGTGACTGCCTACTCCGATCCTCTAGCGATTCTCATAATCGCGTCACGCGCACTCCGGGCTCAGCGCTGGGCCATTCCGGCGAATCGCCTGGCGAGTGCAATTGATATCTCGAGACAATTGCGACTCGCGCGCTTTCTCAACAGTTTTACTTCTAGTCATTGGAGTATCACTTTCCTTTCGTTCGACCTTCTGTTTCTGTTCTTCTAATTGGGTTGTTTGTTTTCTCGGTCTTCCTCTTTTTCTTTTCTCAGGAATCTCTAATTTTTGTTTTTCCTTTTTCTCATCTTCTACGAATTCTTTCATCCAATTTTTGTCTGAGTCTTTTTCTTCTTCTGTTTGACTATTTTGATATACATTTTTATATGTTATCTTTTCATTAAATCGAATGTGTCGGGACTCTATGAATTTTTTTGTACTTGGATGCCAGAGTATATATCCAGTGTCGGTATATCCCACCGACATACCTCTAATAGCTCTCTTATCGAATTTCGACGTAGGCTTTGGTACTCTTGCATATCTAATGCATCCGAATCTCTTTATTTGTTCAAAGTGACAACTCGTTTCTGGTGAAAACTTCTTCAACGGGATCTCGTATTTTATAGTTTTGTGTGGAGATCTGTTGTACGCATGCACAGCAGCGTCAACTGCCAACTCCCACATATTTTTTGGTAATCCCGAGTTGAACATATATGTTCTTACTTTCTCTTGCAATGTTCTGTTGAACCTTTCTGCAACTCCATTATGTTCTGGAGTGTACGGTGGCGCAAATATGGCTTCTATCTTTTCTCTTATTAATACCTCTTTATAAGCACCTCCCGTGAATTCCTTGCCTTGATCTGACTTCACGTAGCATAGCTTTTCCTCTTTTCCTAGTAGATTTCTGGCGGATATTAGATATTTCTCTAGAGCTTCTCCCGATTCATCTTTTGTCTTCAGAGAGTAGGCTTTTGCTAATCTAGAATAGTCGTCTATGAAAGTGATTATAAACCTCTTTTGTCCTGGATAGGATGTAGGTTTTATTGGACCCATGATGTCCGTATGTATTACCTGTAGTGGTCTCTGTGCTCTATCTCTGTTTTCTTTAAACGGCAATTTTGCCATCTTTGCCATTATACATACTTCACACTCTAATATGGAGTTATCAAACTTCACATTCTCTAATCTCTTTTCTACTTTTTGTAATTGTTTTAGGTAGTTTAACGATGCATGACCTAATCTAACATGCCATAACATTGCCTCATTTATTTTCTCTAGTTTCTTTACTTTTTCAATTACTGAGCTTTCACACATTTTTTCTATACTTTCTATTGCTTGTATATCCTCTAACTTAATGACTTGTTCGAGTTCAGCATTATTGTATTCTATATTTTTGTTTTTGTTCACATTTGTGAGTTCTCCTTCATTCTCTCTCCTAATCGCAGAGCCAACATTGTTTTTTTCGTTTAATTCTCCCTCCGAAATTGATAACTCATTGCTCTGTATGTTTGCCTGCGATTGTTCAGGAAGCTCACTATGTGAAACAATTTCTGCTCTACATCTGTACACAACACATTCTGCATTTTCATTATCCTCTATATTATTGTTTTTAACCTCAAATTGTATAATCCAATTTGGTTTCTCATAAACTCCTTCAAAAAGTATTTTATTTGTCAGTTTATTGTGAACTTTAAACACTTTATCATCTAAATAAATGCTGAACCCTGCATCAGCCAACTTTCTTAGAGACAACAGATTTTCGGATACTTTCTTTGTTGCAATTACATTTGTTAATTTAATGACTCTCTTTTCTTTTTCATTTGTTATTAACAAAAGATCTCCTTTACCATCTATTGAAATGTCTGCAAGCTCATTTTTATTCGCGCATTTAATAACTCTATTTTTACATTTTTCGAAATTGGACAGAATAATATTCTTATTTACAATATGATTCGTTGCACCCGAATCTACAATGAAATTGATTAACTCTTTCAAATTTTTTCTATCTTCTATTAATTTAATCATGCGTAATTTACCTTCTTCTGATTATCTTCTTTTGCTGTTTTCGTCGGTATATGTTTCTTGGCTGGTTGTATCTTGGTTATTTTCCCTCTGTTGTCTACTCTTTTTGTGCCTTTTTGCACAAATATACCCTTTTTGTTTATATTTTTATTAACGGTTTTATTTAAATACCTCTTTCCTCTAAATTTGTTCGCCTGGGCTCCAGCATTAGGACAGCTGTCACCCTTGTGTCCTCTGACTTCCTGACAGTAGTAACAAAACCAGGCCCCTAGTGCTGCCAACGGGCAGTCTTTTGCCATGTGGCCCATCTTGTTACACCTGTAGCACTTTATTTCCTCTACGGCCGTCCTCTGCACCCTGATTTCGGGTTTCTCGGTTTTCTCTAATTTTTCGCCCTTCTTCTCTGCCTCTAACTGCATCATAAAAGACTTTATTTCATCTATTGTCATTTCTTTAAGATTCGATTGTCTTCTAATCAAATCTACATTTCTCAGTTCTGGTACATTAACTGACACAGCCTGATAAAATGCAGATCTAATTTCTTGTTCTGCGAGAGGTACCGCATCTTCGCATGATTCATATTCTCTAATTATTGAATCGAAGCGTTCGCAAAAATCACTTACTTTTTCGTCTTTTCTCATTTTAATTTGATAGAGTCTAGTTCGTACCAATGCATGAGTAACGTTTACTTCACTCTTTTTATAACCTCTTAATTTCTTCAAAATTTCTTTTGGATCTTTCTCATGTAAAATCTTTTTATGATAATTTTCATCTAAATGATTGATTATTATATCTCTAACTAGACTTTTTCTCTTAGCAACTCTTAATTCGGAAAAATTTTCTGGACTTTCAATGTTTGAATCTATTACATCTAATAAATCGTTATTCATTACGTCGGATTTTAAATAATCCATCCAAAGATCAAAATTGGATTTTTGCGTCAGCTTCTAATTCTCTTCTAATATGCAACCTTTGACTGCTTAGTTCTGCTTCTATAGTGCGTTTAATTGTCTCTAAACTTCTATCTTTTTCAGCGGAACAAACTCTTGCTTCATCTAATTTTCTCTTTCTAGACTCTACTTCTAATTCTTTAACCATTGTTATATTATTCTGTACTGAACTTTGCGTATTTTTATCCGTTACCTCTAAACGTCTAAGTTTAACTCTTTCTTTCTCTAAGTTTAAACGGGAGATTTCCACCATATTCTCCATCATCTCGGTGGCCTTTGTCATTATTTTGTCCAGCATCTGCATCGAATTGTCCATTTTTGCGACCAATTTTTCTTGCCTTTCATATAACATTTTAGTTCCAATTGGCAGTACTGGACGGTTCTCTTCCCATGCTCTGGTCACATCTATATTCTCTCTGACTTTAGGCAATTTTTTTTCCGGATTGCACTTCTTCTTTCTGTCTCCTTCTTTTTATCTTTTTCTTCTATACGGAATTTTAAAATTACTATTTTTATTTTCTCTGAATGCATGTATATCTTATTCTTTTAAACTACTTTATTTTCAAAAAAAAAACTCTCTTTCTTTCTATTACCGTGATGATGCTACTATCGCTGTCGTAATCGAGCAGCGCATCTTGGCCTTCTTCCTCCACCGGAAGATTCTCCGTCTCTTTTTCCATCTATATCGGGATTTAAATATCAATTGAACATTAGCATTCCTCTTTTGACAAGATAAACCAACATTCTTATTGACATAAATTTAATTTTTATCACCAAACTTTTTTCAGCGATAAAAATAAAAACACAATGCTTATGAGGCTATATAGAACGCACTGCAATTCACAACAGCCCCAAAGCGAGAAACCACGCGCCTCTGCTGGGCTATCCGTGCGCGCACACCACTCTCCGTTGCGATCTCCAGCACTGCTGAAAAGATCTATGGGAGCTCGGGTTGATCACGCACACGCACGGGGCCCATACAAATTTACGCGGCCTCCCTGTACAGTAATCAAGCTACACCGCACAGCAAGTCATGCTCAATTACCGACCCAATACATATCGATTTAAAAAAAAATAAACTCATGTAGAGTCATATAGAGTTTTTATACATACGCATACACATACATATACATGTATCGCAATCTAGCCATCTAGCATACGCATACAGGCATACATTTACATGTATCGTAATCTAGCCATCTAGCATACGCATACATTTACATGTATCGTAATCTAGCCATCTAGCATCGATGCCATGTTATTAGTCGAAATCGATTATGTGTTTGTGCGCGCCCATCAACAAGTTCCGCGCGCCAAAAACAATGACTCTCACCGTTTACGATCGGACTTTCGCGCGCCAAAAACAATGACTCTCGCCGTCTACGATCGGACTTCCGCGCGTCAAAAACAATGACTCTCGCCGTTCACGCTCGGACTTGCACGCGCACGTCGCCGACTTGCCACCAAGCGGCATCTTTCTATCTCTTTTTATTGTACATATTCTCTTTTAATTTCATCTTTCTCTACTTCTATCAAGAGGCAAATAGAGTTTGTCTTCTTCTAACTTCTAACAGCATTTCTCGAACGTTCTTATTAGCTGGGAATCTCTACTTCTATATTATACTTTATCTCTATCTTTCAAAAAGAGCAGAAATCTGCCTTCTTCTATCCTCTTCTAACAATCTATATCGAACGTTCTTATTAGCTGGGATTTCTTTTCGTATTGCTCGTCAGCATCGAGAGATGTCATTTACTTACCCTCTAATCTTCTAGTGCTCTCGTCTCTTTTTGATGCCCTTCGCCGGCGCCTCACGAACTTTTCGTCCACTTATTCACACGCGTCTTGTTCCTTGCGCAGGGACTCGTGCCCTGGGCCCCGAACCTGTAGTAATAATATCGCTTGGAACGATACGCGAGATGCGTAAAGATGGACAGGACACTGACTGTACAAGTTCTTTTTGCTATAGGAACTCTTTATTCAATTCACAAGGACAACACACAATACGTCTTGACTCAATGATGGTCAAAGCTCTTATGCACACGACACACGACCGTGACGACTGCACGCAGTCAACGACCGCACCGCACGAGTGGCGCTTAGTCCGCGCGCCACACAGGAGCTGCCCTCTCTAGAGGCGGGAGCGCATCGCTCGTTTAAAGCCCAGCTCTCAATAATAATATATTTGACAATCACAAATTTTGTGATATTATTTCTAGCCTCAGTTTAGGATTGCGTTTCAAGTCCGACAAACCGTATCGGCACGCAGTCTATAGAACTGAAATATTTAGTTATAATTATTATTAAGCATCAAGATCTGCTTTGACCGAAAAGGCATTTATTCTTATTTCTTGTATTAATTTTCTTAATAACTTCTACATTTTTAAATATTTAAATATAATTTTAGGTGGTTCTAAACAGCATTATACAGAGTGAGTTTTATTTTTTGTGCTCAAGAAATAAACCTGTATATTATTCTTGTAAATTTTTTATTTTTCTTTGCATTTTATTAGAGATTCTTTGGCACAGTAAGATATACGGCAGGATCAAATGATCACATGGGAGCACCTACGTTTCTCCAAATTTACAAGATATTAAGCGTCTTCAGTGTGATTAAACCACCACAATATGGAAATTGTACAGTCCTAGATTCAAATAATAAAACTGCAATTACGATCTCAGACATTAAAGACTTATACTATAGTTAACATGAAAAAGAAACAACAATAAAGAAGTTGAAAGAGAAATTGGATAACGCTGTTGAAATTGAAAATAATGAAGTTCAACTTCAACATTTTACAGATCAAAATTATGATCAACCTGAAGTCCCGGATTGTGTCATATATTATATTACTGGATATTTGTCTAAACACATTTTGAAATTTATAAAATGTGAAAATTGTAAAAATTTATTTATAAATCCTGGACAACAAAATTCCTTCACAAAAACCTTATTAATAAATATTAAAAAAAAGGGCAGATATATTGGATCCAAATGAAAATATATATTATATTATATTTTAAAATATGTGGAACATTTATTTTCTAAATATTGTCATTATAGTGATGTATATGATTTAGTTATAAAAGATATATATACACCCAACTTGATATTTTCATGTGAGGAACATGGTGATAAGATGTTGGCACAAATTATAGAATTTTAATTATTATTTCGTATGCGAGGCTATGCTAATAAGATTAATCAGGAAAAAAAACAAGTCAAAAAATAAAGATGCAAAATTTTATAAAACATAAAACATATATACTTATTTTACACTACTTATTTTATATTTTTTACTTTCTTATCCTTTCTTATATATACCTATCTTATATCATTAAAAACATAATTCTAATACAAAAATTAACCACGTGCATTATAAAATTTCATTTATAAAAAAACTAATAAATATTTGTAAATTAATGGTTAAAGCAGCTTGAAAGTAAATTGTCACTTGGAAAGCAACATAACATTATTCACTTTTTTAACGAAAAAAGTCTATTTTATATATCATTGAACTCGAAAATTATGTGCAAAACAGTTTCTCGTACTTCCTGTAAATTTTATAAAAGCGAGATGTCATGTTGATTTTTAAACGACGATATAGGCGAGTCAGGACGATCGGGGCGTCAGGAGCTGTAAGCACATATATAACATATATATATATATATATATATATGTATATATATATATATATATCGTCGTTGGATGAATGTCGCCAGCGCCACCGTGACACTTAAGCGGACACGATGAACTACAAGTTGCAGGGGGCTTAGGCCATTAGAGCTAGTATAGCCTTATGGATATACAGGGCGGTGCTGTTGCCGAGATTGCTCTATGCGTCTGTGATCTGGTGGCCCAGGACGAGGAAAGTGGACTCAAAGAACTTTCTGCAAAGCTTACAAGATAGTTACCTAAGGGCTGCAGTAGGGGCTATAAAAACCACACCCACGGAGGCGCTAGAAATTGCACTCTGTGTGCCTCCACTGGACCTTGCCGTGGTAAATGCAGCCAGGAACATAGCATACAGACTGAAGTGTCAGGGAGAATGGAGGAACACAGGTCTGGGACACACAAGACTCAGCCTCCTCCAGAAACACCCTTTTACTCTAAAACGGGACAGAACCTTAAAGAGATACCAGTTGGTAAAACCTTTCAAGATACGAATACCAACTAGAAAAGAATGGACGGACCCGAAAAGAGCCAGGAATCCCAATCTATGGTTCACTGATGGGTCGGGCATCAATGACCGCTTTGGAGCGGAATTTTACGGGCCGAAGGATGACCATAGGGAGTATTCCTGTGGGAAGCTACTCAACAGTCTTTACGGCTGAGATGCTAGCTATCCTGAAGTGCACGGAACACCTCCTAACCAACAAAATAAGAGGAAGGGAGATAAATATCTGCTCGGATGGCAGGGCAGCTATACTAGCGCTAGCAAAAGCAACTATCGAATCAGCACTGGTTTAGGATTGCATGCTGGCATTAGAGAGACTAAATGGACCTAATAAGGCCACCTTGGTATGGGTGTCTAAGCATAAAGAAATACCCGGCAACGAAACCGCAGATATACTGACTAAGAAGGGAGCAAATGAAGCATCATCTAACCAGGTGGCGGGAACACCCTTCGCAACAGGAAAGTAAGTCATTAAAAGCTGTCTGAAAAGGGAGCACTTGATTAGGTGGGAAACTTTAAAAACCTGCCGCCAGGCCAGGATTGTGATAAAAAACAGCAGACCAGATAGAGCTAAAGAACTACTGGCGCTAAATAAACAAAAACTTAGAGTGGCGATAGGGCTGCTCACGGGCAACTCCGCCTTACTTAGAGCTCATTTATTCAATTTCGGACTTGCGGAACAAAAAGAGTGCCGCCTATGTGGGGACGAAAAAGAAGATAACGTGCATATACTGTGTCACTGTCCGGCACTTATATGCAAATACAAAAGATACAAAACTTGGGGACAAACGTACCTAAGTCCCCAGAACCTGGAAAGTGCTAGCGTGACAGACCTGATAGGTACAAGACTCAGGGCTGGCCCCAAACACCTAGCAAATAAAAGAGTGGGAAGGTACAAAGGATCAGTAAGATCTAGGTACCGTTGCGGACTTTAGTGGAACCACTTCCTTACTACTGCTACTGCTATTGCACTGCTACTGCTACTGCTACTGCTACTGCTACTACTATACATTATTAATAATTTCTGATTACGAATCAATAATTTCAATAATATACTCTAGTAGTTTTTTTATTTATTTATTCATATTTATATATACAGTAAAATATACATCTTATACAATAATAATTTTATTTAATGGTAAGATTATACTTTTTAAGCAAATATAATTATATTTACCATAATTATAATTGTTATAATAATTATAATTATCATAATAAGCATCAGTAATAATTATTCATGATAATAGGTGGTGTCCAATTGTAACACTGTGGAAAGTGTGGTGGTATGTCGGGGAGATCATATTCGGTACCAACATGTAAAACAACATTCATTCCAGTTGCGGTGTGCCATGAAAAATGACAATGAAAGAACCACCAACCTGCAAGATATATATTCTTGGTTCATATTTATTTAAAGAATAGCGGAAAGGGTGGTAATATGGAATCCCACTTCGTTTTTTGAGCGATTTCTTGCAAATTACAAGCTTATTTTTTTTTTAATTTTAGTATGCTTAAGGCCTCCGCACAGTGAAAAATATAAGGAATAAGGAACAGATATTAACGATTAAGAAATCATTAAATAAGAAATCAGGAATAAAGCTGGCATTAATACACGGCTTCCGATAGGTTAAAAATCTATTACCTGTGTTATGTATTCCCTGTTTCCGTTGCCTGTATTTTTCATCGTGCATTCAACTTTATTCTTGATACTTTAGTCCTAATCGCTATAATATCTGTTCCTCGTTCCTTATATTTTTTATTGTGCGGAGGCCTTTAGGTTTCTTATTCTATTGGCAATCTATTTCAAACAGCATCGGCAAAAAATGCCCGTTTTCGGTACCTCGATTTTTGAAACTTTTTTTATGCCAAATAGTTACTTATGATGACCCAATAATCCCTGCAAAATTTTAAGAGGAGCATACGCCCCGTTTAAGAAATATAGGGGGTCAAAGTTGACCATTTCCAATAAAAAAATATAGCAGCTTCACATTTATACTCCAATAATAATGTCCAAAAAATTCAGCCGAAATGGTTCTTTTAAGATTTTTGGCTGCTGATTACAAATCTGAAGTCAGATTTTAAAAATTCAAAATGGCGGATCCAATATGGCGGACTGATTTTTCTTAAATTCATCGGATTTACTTGAAACTCGTTACTCGGGGGTTTTGGGGGTCGCTGATTGCGAATCTGAAGTCAGATTTTAAAAATTCAAAATGGCGGATCCAATATGGCGGACTAATTTTTCTTAAATTTATCGGATTCACTTGAAACTCGTTACTCGGGGGTTTTGGGGGTCGCTGATTACGAATCTGAAGTCAGATTTTAAAAATTCAAAATGGCGGATCCAATATGGCAGACTAATTTTTCTTAAATTTATCGGATTCACTTGAAACTCGTTACTCGGGGGTTTTGGGGGTCGCTGATTATGAATCTGAAGTCAGATTTTAAAAATTCAAAATGGCGGATCCAATATATCCAACAAAAGCAAGATGTAATAATCCAACCAACGAAGGCAAGATGTAATGCATAATCCAGCCAGCAAAGGCAAGATGTAATCGACAATCCAGCCAGCAAAGGCAAGTTGTAATAATCCAACCAACGAAAGCAAGATGTAATGCATAATCCAGCCAGCAAAGGCAAGATGTAATCGACAATCCAGCCAGCAAAGGCAAGTTGTAATAATCCAACCAACGAAGGCAAGATGTAATGCATAATCCAGCCAGCAAAGGCAAGATGTAATCGACAATCCAGCCAGCAAAGGCAAGTTGTAATGTAGGTTCTTTAGTTTTCTGTTTGCACGATACGTCATGCACAAGACTGATGCAATGGACTGATATAAAAAATGTAATAGCGGATCGTAACAAGGCACGCGTGCACGCGGGACGTCTCTCTCTCTCTTTCTGAGGGCGAATAGAACGGAACCGGATCTAATGAAATTAGATGGCGTATGCGTTGCCGTCTCGAGCGCTGTCGTTCCGAGCGCTGCTATCGTGCAGACCGTCCAGGGCGGCCACCTCAACACAATGGAATGTTAATGAAATGATGATCTGCTGATCGTCTTTTGTTTTCAGGGTTTCGTAACTCTAGGCCGAACTGTTTAAAACGAGACTCAGTCCGCTCGATGCTCACCGCTCCTAGGTAGAATATAGGTCCAATGTAAGGAAAAATAGGTCCATTGTAGGACAAAATAGGTTCTATGTAGATTTAATGTAGTGACAAAGAAGATTTAGTGTTGGTTAAAAGTTAGTTCACCGTTAGATTCGTGATCAGCGACCCCAAAAACCCCCGAGTAACGAGTTTCAAGTAAATCCGATGAATTTTGAAAAAATCAGTCCGCCATATTAAATCCGCCATTTTGAATTTCTCTAAACTGACTTCAATTTCGTAATCAGCGACCCCAAAAACCCCCGAGTAACGAGTTTCAAGTGAATCCGATGAATTTAAGAAAAATTCGTCCGCCATATTGAATCCGCCATTTTGAATTTTTAAAATCTGACTTCAGATTTGTAATCAGCAGCCAAAAATCTTAAAAGAACCATTTCGGCTGAATTTTTTGGACATTATTATTGGAGTATAAATGTGAAGCTGCTATATTTTTTGATTGGAAATGATCAACTTTGACCCCCTATATTTCTTAAACGGGGCGTATGCTCCTCTTAAAATTTTGCAGGGATTATTGGGTCATCATAAGTAACCATTTGGCATAAAAAAAGTTTCAAAAATCAAGGTACCGAAAACGGGCATTTTTTGCAGGGGGCTTGCCGATGCTCTTTTCAATTTATAATTCTTCACTTACAAGGAAAGCTGTATAAAGATGATCGAAGAGTGAGCAGTTGTCATAAGGCATATGACTAGTAATATAGAGCTCACTATTTTTTGAGTGCGGGAAATTTAAAAAACTCACAAAACGTTGAATGTCTTTCAAAAAAGTAACTTATTTAAAACTAATTATTGTAAAAAAAAATACATAATGAAAAATATATTTTTTCATCAAAAAATGTGATTATATAATAAACAAATATTTAAAAGAGAAAATTCACTTTTTTTGTCTATCAACAAAAATCATATACGTATTCTTTTTTCTCTGTTCCTGCACACTTATTGTAAGCCCAGAGACTACATCGACCCACCTTGGAAATTCTTAAAGAGGCTTTTACCCGGCTGCTCTAATCAATGTAGCAACCAAAAAATTATCATTAATAATTGGTTATAAAATTATCGAAAAATTAAATAAAAAAATAAATAATGATTTTTACATAGTGTAAGAGTAAGTTATATGTTCTATTAGTGTAAATATTAAAATTTATACAATAAGTCAGTTGACTACGTCAGTGCTAAAGAGCAGAATAACATGCGCGTGTTACAACGTCGTCTGCTGCAACAGTCTGCAGCTAAGTGAGGTGTAGCCGTGTAGCGTTGTAGCGATTGATGCGATGAGAGATGGAGCTAAAAGAAAGATATAACGTGAGAATGCTGAGAGAGAAAATGAAAGGAAAATTCTCAAAAATAAAGGTTGTCAATGCGCGAGAGAATAATTATGCCGCTACCATACAGCGCAGAGAAAAGACATGTGCAAGTGAAGTTAGAAACTTCGCGCGATTTTTACACTCGGAAGATCATTCGCCTAACCTGTCGTACGTCATATTAAAACTACAATATCTTTTATAACTCATCGTCAACACCAAGTTTTCTTCTTATCATTAGAAAGATTATTATTTTAACTACAATTTCTTAGTTTTTTGTTTACCTGGCTCGCAAACTTGCCAAGAAAATACATCACATCCGGTAAAAATTTTAGTGTTTACCATATGCCCTGTGTTAAAAATGCAAATTTCAATACTGATATTTTTAAAATTTTAACGTCAACCTATGCTAAAGTTTTGGGCATCGGTTCATTGTGGTTCACTTTACAACATAATTTAATTTCATAAAGATCTGTTGTTTTATGATCGAGGTAAGAGCCTCCTTAACACAAACATTGTCATCTTGAAAAACAATAGCAACTACAGCAAAACGAAAAAAAAACTAAATATTCTTAAATGTTAGAATTAGTTTGTAGTTAAAAACAGGAAATGTTAGATAACATCATATATGCATGTTAAGTGTTTGGCTCTAAAAGTTATCTGTTAATTATAGACAGTTACAGATAAACAAAGTTTTATATATCTTTCAAAGGTTTAAAAATCGACAAAATAGAAATTGGTTAATTAATCTACTGCCATTAAAAAAATTAATAAATCTAGCGCTTTAACGTCTAGAGAGTAACTTAATGAACAAGTTCTAGCTGTCACCTTTAAAGTACAGCTAACAGTGTTCTTAAGATATTGAAGGGTTCCATATTATCAGCAGAATTCCATATAACCACTTTCTGCTCTGCATATATTAGATATTAATATATTAGATATTAATATATTAAATATACATATATATTAGATATTAACATATCAGATATATTAATATATTAGATATTAATATATCAGATTTTAATATATTAGATATTAATACATTAAATATTAATAAAAGATAGTTCCAATTTAAAATTACTTTTGTGACGACGAAGTTGTCGGTCTGTATGTTATCGCTGTACGAAAGAACAATCTACGAGTATCTATTATACGGCGGGCACAATGTCTGCGCCGAGTTAGCGTAGAGTTTATTTTTTTGTCAGGCAAAATATCGTCTTTGTCAAAATTTCTTAAATTATTTAAGACATTATTATTTAAACATTATTTATTTAAATTTTATATTAAATAAAATAATTTATTTGAATATATTTTTTACTGATGAAAATTAATTTTATAACTAATAAAAACAAAAATCAATTCGTACAGGATCAGTCTTGCAAACGGTAACAAAAGTAATTATCGTCACAAAAGGCTTAAATACAATAGTAGCAAAATGTGTATTTACGTTTTGTCTACGCACAATTTATTTGTAAAAATTATAATTTGGTATGTTTGATTAATAATGATAAATATTTTTGTATAAATATGATTAAATTATTAACCTGGGTTATCTGCTTTAAAGCGTATGATGACAAAACCAGTATTTGGCACGATCATGGTATCTTTAGGAGCGCAATTTTGATAATAACCACTTTGCAACCGATTCTTGTGGGCAATTATTTCTCTAACTACATCCTCATCTGTTATATCGTTTTTATTACGTGCATTGATAAATTGACCAGCATACATTACGCAGAAACTATAACCATGCAGATGAAAAGGGTGATTCATGTCTGTAAGAGGATCTGTAACAATATAACATTTTATTTTCTAATTAATAACAATTTGTTATGTATACATTGTAATGTGTTAAATTCTTCACTTATGTTAGTCAATTTTTTCGAATTATGCACTAAAATTATGTACGCGTACGTATACAATATAAAATACTAGAAATTACTACTTTGAATATCTCTAGAGAAACGCACTAAATTTTAATTAATTAAAATTGATTTGGTTACAAAGAAACAACATTTGAAAAACATGAAGTGCTAATTTTTAGTCTTCGAGTTTTAGAATGTGATTTATAAAATCATGTACTTATATGGCAAAAAAAACTGACAAGGCAACCTCGTGAAAATTCTGATTTTTATAAAACTTTACACATATGTGAAGGAAAGAGTAAATAGATAACTTTAGAAATTTTTAGTTTTAGCTTAGAAAATTTTAGCGCCTCGAGAACAGTTCTAAAGAGGAGTGAATTACCCCTCATATAGAATGTTTTTTTGCTTTTCTTGATATATCTCGAAAAGCATTCGAGATATCAAAAAATGTTTATACAAAAGTTTCACGGTAAGAACACCTCTATATATATATTTAAACATATTAATATTTTTAAAAAATATTTTTTGAAAAAAATGTGTGCACACACATACACAGAGAAAAAGATTTCTTTATGTTTCTTTGATTCTTAATTGGTTTTTATTTTTTTTTCGATTCAATAAATATAATTTTTTCTTTGTGTTCGGGTTGCGCCTTTAGGCGTTCTGATTATTAAGGTTATCAAGAGACACGGTAGTGTCTCGCGCTAAGTACGCGCGGAGCGCGATGCACCGTGACTCATTTACGCGAACGCACGAGTTGTGAATACCTGAGATCTTGAGATCTCAATAACCAGTGAATGGATCAAGTTCTAAGTAGGCTTGATCGATAGCATGGGGTCGATTTATGTAATAAAAGTATTTATTTTTCCCTCACGTGCCCTATAAACACAGATATTACAATGCAAAGTCTGAAATGTTAAATTTTACAATTAAGAAACGTCCACGTTCTCCGTTTGCTATTTTCGCCACGGCGCTAGTAGCGTATCTTTTTCACTTTTTTGACACTAACGGTGCTAGTATCGTCGCCAGTTTCGGGGGTGGTCTCGACGATTATCACGACGAGCTGTCACGAGTCGAAATGAGGTTAACGGTAGTGTCTCGCAAATACACGCGAAGATATATCGTACTCGTACAACATTCAAGATTGTTACGAAATGCAAGAGATTTTAAGAAGTATAAAAAATGTAAGTACAACAATAAGTACATTAACAACAATAATTTTAAACATCTTATATATTATCTTAGCGGGTCTATACACGTACGAGTTTAACTCGCAAGTTTGGCTCGGCTCGGGTTCTACTTGTTCGTGGATGGGATGTCACGAGACGGGTTCGGCGTCAAATGAGCCAAATTCACACATTTTCCTTTTATGCGTGGTGAAAAAACTTCCGGTATAGACCCCGTTACAAAGTCCGAGATTTAAATACGGCCCGTATAAATACACGAGCCGTATTTAAATACGGAGCGTCCCCCCGGGTTTCTTTCATGACAATGCTACACTGAAAAGAAACAGCATATATGCGTACGTGTGCGCTCGTCGCTCAGTGCGTTCGTGCGAACAGCGCGCTGTCAGTCAGTTATAACCTAGAAATACATATCGCGTTCACGCGTAACACCGTGATCTCTCATCGTTAAATACTACTAACAAAAAGTACAATTGTTTAATTCCGAATTTTGGAAGGATCGAAGTGCCACGAAATTAGGATGTGGGTGTCACAAGAGGCAAAATATCAGCGGGTCGGAGATATATAGTGATAGTCGTGACTCGTGACCGTTTATTATGTTTACGCGAGCGTTACTTCTGTAGTAACTTATAATAATTCACTCGTTTACGTGGAGAAATTATCGTATAAGTTACTACAAAAGTAACGCTCGCATAAACGTAGTACGTGACAGATAGTGTGTGTGTGTGTATGTATGTATGTGTGTGTGATCATCAATATATCATATAATATTATATATTAGAAGATGCATCCAAAATCACACTCATATGCATTTGTTGTCTTGTAAATGTTTTGTAAATTGCTGTCTTGTAAAAGTTGAAGAGAACAAGAAAATAATCTGTAGCGTATTGTAGGCAGGTTAAAATATTAATTGAATCGAGTACATTATATTTGTTTAGATTAGTAAATATTAGGTTTATTTGATATCTCGTCTTTGCCTTCATATTTGTGTTTCGCGGTCTTGTTCGCGGCGCTGTTGGTATGTAGCGTGTGATGGCGTGTGATGAGTGGTGGCGTGGCGAGCGTGTGCATTGGCGCAAAGCGCGGTAAAAATCAGTACTAAGAAAGCGCCAGTATCGTACGCAAGCAAGCAAGCAAGCTCTGTATCACAAAAGAAAACGATCTACTGTGTACAGAGAATCATCACAAAAATTATCCTACTATTCCAGTCCCAAGAAAACCTCCGACGTTAAGATAAACACACTTAACGTTGGTATCCAACGTTTTCGCTATGTCGTTTTAACCTTCTTTTGCACTAATTTGGGGAATCAAATTTAGGTTGTACCAACGTTGAGATCCAATTTATATAAATTAAATTGAGGTTTTTTCCACCAGTTTTCACGTTGGTATAAGTAATTTTTGTAAACTTTGAATTTGTACTCTCTGCTAGACCTGAGGTTATTTTTTCACAACGTACATTTTAGGTGTAGTTTTCGTGCTTTCATTCAAACCATATGACGGCATTGGTGTAATAAATGTATCATAATACGTACTTATCAATTTGGCACAAATAAAATGGCTTTAGAAAAAAAATATAGTTTGCGCAGTCTTTGATACTATTGTAATTTTGCCATAAATACACGAACCCAGCACTCATAACGAAACCCACTTTATTGATAAATTAGACGAATCCCTTCTAAAATATTCCAATTTACTAAATATTCTATTAAATTACTAAAATTTTCAAAATGTAGATTTTAATTTTTTTTATCAAAATTACTTTTAAAATAAACATGTCAAAACTTTAACAACAGATATTATATAAATGCTTTAAATTGTTAAAAAAGTGCGTTAAACAATATAAATCAAAATATACTGAAAAATGGCGGATTATTTATTTTCCTCTGAAGAATGAAAATGGCGAAGTCAGCGTTCCACACTATATCAAACTTTACGTAGTAAAATGTGCGATAAATTCTACTAAGATTTGTCTTCTTGCATAAAATAATAAACTTTTTCAGACTTTTGCAAACTAAGTAGTATACCACTGTAGGCAAAATTGTACCTATATTGAATAAAAGTCTTAACAAGGTCGCCAAACTGACTTAACTTGTCGATAAAGTATCGATTAGTTAAAAATTATATACTAGATTTGCGAATGCGTCGTATATCTTAACCAAATCCGACCTATGCAATATCATCTATGGTGATCTAGGTCATGGTTATGGTATAACGTTAAGTGTGTAAGTCGAATTGACATTTTAACCCGTTTTTCTCGCGGTAAAAAGTTTTTACCACCAAACTTCAGCAATGGATTATTTCAAAGTAGTGTACGTCAAACGTCACATCAAACCGAATGTTTTATTTACACTCATATCTCTACTATTTTTTAGGCAGAATTTGTTACCATTTCTCGCGATTTCTTAACGTCAGTCAGAAATGACAACAGGTTTCACAACGTTAGCATTTTACAACGTTTGATAACAAAACGTTGGTTTACATTGGGAATTACGTATTCAAGTCGCTCGAAAAGTGTGGTGCAGAGTATAACGTCAGGCGAACGTTAAATATCTTAACGTCGAGTAATATGACTTAAACTGTTTCAAATTTGACGTTGGGAAAGTGATAAAAAAAGCACGTCGTAATTTTAACGTAAAGACAATGTCCAAAAAACGTTAGTAATTATAAGTTACATTTTATAACTTTCTTGGACCGCTTACAACGTTGTGATTAGTAGAAAAGTAGTCCTTAGTCGGAAAGTTAACCGAAAAATGCTGCTTGGGGTAGAACTGAGAATGAAAAGCACAGCCGGTTAAATCCGATGTGTACGGATACTGGCGAGAATAAAGGGACGAGAAACAAAGGATTTTTACGAAGCCGTAGGAGTCTATCTACGCTAAACGAGAGAAATTAGCAGCAATTAGCGAATATCGCTGAGATTAACGAAGCAGATGAGTTCATGCAAAGACGAGGATGAGCCCATTATCAACGACGAGGACAAGTTCACAACAAGCACGAGTCCATTCTTCAAAGACGCAGATGAAGTCATCCATCATTTCAACGAAGTGGACGAAGCCATTACTAGGAAGAGTCCATCGTGCACAACTGCACGAACGTAGATCTACCACAGTGGGAGAGGAGGTTATGTGTGACGCAAGTCACACGATTATATTAGAATGGCACAAAACATTGATTTAATGAAAATTGAGCAAAGAAAAAGATAGCAAAGCCTGGTTTCACGCGAGTAGAAAATTTTTTAAAGGGAATAGAGCCCGACGAAGTTGAAGTCGAAGAAGTAAGATTGAGATTAAATAAATTAGAGGATTTGTGGAAATCATTAGAAAAGAGTTTAACGGAATTAGTAATTTACGACAATGAAGTAACAGATGAGCAAGTTGATCAAGAACTAATCAGTCACGAAGAAAAATACATTAATTTGAAGTTGTTAGGAGAAAGAATAAACAGTCAACGCGTTAGACCAACCCCTGCTGCTAACAGGGTTCAATTAAGGTGACACTTTTGACGGGTGCAGAGTATTCAAAAACGAATAATTACTTGCGTAGAAACGTATATATCTTTATTTCACGCTTAACGTTTTACAAGCGTTAATGGCGGAGAGCGACCAGAGATTGACGCGCTCGCGGGAATTAACGATATCACAACAGCGCCACGAATAACCACGCTACTACTACAACGCCACCACTCACATATGTACGCGCCAACTTCAAGATTATGTTACTGATCAACACTTTCTTTTCACACTTCCCCTTGTTGGTCTGTAATAATAACACCGGCACACAAAAAAAAGTGGTTTGTACCAAAGACTAAACCCATCATTTCTTATGTATTTTGACGTGCTGAATCCAAATCCGGGGTCAAAATTGACCCCCACCACACCATTTTTTTTTAAATCGCGAAAAACCACCATTGAAAACGGAAAATCTCAATATAAGGTGCGGGTCAGCGTTAGGTACAAATGTGGCAACCAACTGTAAGACCAAAATTATATGTACTTTGATGACCTGAATCTGAATCTTGGGCCAGCATTACTGTACCACCCCCTTTTTAACCCACTTTCTTTTTAATCACGAAAAATCACCCTTTAAAACAGAAAATCCCGCTGTAAAGTGGATCAGCGTCAGGTACAAATGTGGCAACCGACGTTACGGCCGAGTTGGACGTACCCAGACCTGGCTTTGTGGAGGACCGCAGCTCTGCTTCCTGGGGGCCGAGTTGGACGCCTGCCTTCGCATCCTATCCCGACCGATTTTAAATAGATATACCTACCGTTATTTGATTTCTACCGAGAGATCACTTAGTTTTAGTTTTGAAGAGGAAAAGAGTTTCTTTTACTCCTTTCTCTTTTTATAACGAACTCTTTTTTCTTCGAACGATCTATGTAGAGGATATCTTTGTCTCTTTCGACTTTTAAGCTGGGTTTCTTTTTTAAGCATCCAACAAAAATTTGCCATCATATTAAGATCCCACCTTCCTTGATACCGGCGCTCCATTTCCTTCATATCTTGATGAAACCTTTTATCTTGTTCTTCGCTGTAATCTCCCAAGTTTTCGGGAAAGTAATCAAGATGAGAGTGTAGAAAATGCAATTTTAAGTTCATCAAGCAGCCCAAACGATTGTAATTTTCTAACATTTCTTCAACTATATTCTGGTAATCCTCACTTTTCTGATTCCCTAAGAAATTCTGAGCTACTTTCTTGAAACTGAGCCAGTATTGACAGTAGATGAGATATCTTACCAAGTGATTTTATACTTATTCCTGTAAAAAATAAAATTCCTGTAAAATCGTAATTTATTGCATATCTCCGCAGGGTTCGCAATCTACTACCAACACTATCCTTTTTCTCTCATTTTAATCCTTTGGACCAACGGCTTAACGTCTCTTTCCGAAAAACGGAGCCCAGTTTTCTCCGCACAAGAGCTTATCTCACACGGAGGGACGCAGCTATCGGAAAAACATTCCATGCTTCATGGCTCTAGTGGACTCAAACCTGGTTCCTCAGATTACGAGTCTGGCGCTTTACCACTAGACCACACTGCCGCCCATTTTATACATATTTTTTTCTTGTTTACCCCATACCGAAATGTCGTCAACATAAGTTCCTACTACCAAATCTCCTTCCGGGTCGTAATAAATGCATGGGTCACTTACCGATTGCACCAAGCCATAACTCTTCAGGTAATCGTCTAGATATTTGTTCCAATTCCTTCCAGCTTAATGTAGACCATACAAACTCTTGGTTAATTCGCAGACGTACTCATCCGCATGCTTTTCTTCAAAGAATTTCGGTAGCTCCATGAATACTTGATCTTGTAGTAGACTATGGAGATAAACTGTAGCGATATCTCAGTGCTCCTGCTGCCATCCCTTCTTTACCGACACGGCAATCATCAATCTAATAGACTCTTTCTTAACAACAAGGCTGTACGTCTCGTTATATTCAGTTCCTGGTATTTGACCATATCCTTGCGCCACAAGTCTCGCCTTATATTGTTCGATATCTCTATCTTCATTTTTCTTCAATTTAAACACCCCTTGATCCAATAACATTTTTGTTCTGTGGTTTTCTTACAATTCTCCAGCATTTATTCTTCTTCATACTTTCTATTTCTTTCTCCATAGCTTCTCTCCATTTGTTTGAATCTGGACGAGATATGGCTTCTTCCACATTTTTCAATTCATCTTGCAGTATACAGCTTGCAGTATGGCAACTGTAAGCTCTTTCTTCTTCCTGTTTCTTTTCGATCTTCTTAGACCTGTTTCTGCTTCTTCCTCTTCATTTTCTCTCATTTGGTCTTCTTCGTGTTCGCTGATGTTTTTTTCATTTTTTACTATACCGTTTTGAGCATCCTGCCAATCTTTTTTATGCCTTGATCCGTCACATTGATCAATGTTTCCATTTTCCTCTGCTTCTTCTACAGACAGTAATAGGTTTATTATATTCTCTGGTTCTTGTTTTTCTTTATGATAATTTGTCTCTTTAAAAAAAAAAATTTTTTTCTTCAAAAACTATGTTACGTCTTGCGAACTCCACAATTTTTTTTGTGGAAATTCATCTGCGTCTAGATAGCTCTTAAGAATAGGATAAGTAAACTGAGCACGGACGGTTATTGATCGGCGAGTGAGCCTTGATCCTTACACATTTCTTTTTTTATTTTTATTATTTCATTATTAAACTGCCCATTTGCTCAGGCGACTAAAAGGGACCTTCCAGATGACAAATTACTGACAGATGCGGCATACATAACCAGATTTTTATCAGCCTTGTCGGGTCCGCAACTATAAACCCGGCGACACGACGCGCCGAAGGGGCCGCAATTCCAGACAGGGTTTGATGGGGATTTTTACTGTATGGCGCGACTAGCTCAAAATTGCCCCGCGCAATGTTTCGACAAACAGAAACGAGGTTTAAAACGTGTTTTAGAAATCTTGTAAGGGCACATGGCGGAGGTT
Source organism: Temnothorax americanus (assembly GCF_048541705.1). Taxonomy (NCBI): domain Eukaryota; kingdom Metazoa; phylum Arthropoda; class Insecta; order Hymenoptera; family Formicidae; genus Temnothorax; species Temnothorax americanus. Next base: position 71,136 of record NW_027509357.1, read on the forward strand.
TCTGTTTGCAATAAACTGCAATTAAGATTAAAAGGGTATGCTTTGTCTGTCAACATAAAAACAGGGTCGCGAGATAAGTAAGGGGCCTAGAGTCTAATAAAGAGAAATCGGCGATAGTCAAAAAACAAGATGTGTCACTGGAAGAATCGCTGGGTTGCACCAATGATGAAACAGTAGGGGCCTTACGAGACGACTCACCAATGAACAGCCGTGGAAATCGATAACCGTCTCTAGCTCTCCAGGATAGGCAAAAACTTAAAAATCTACCTCTTGGGTAAGAAACATCTCGCCCAATAAGAAATCCTTTAAACATAAATTAGAAATATTCCGTCAACCGAAAGTTCCCAAAATTTTTAAAAACTTCCTTCCTCTTTTTCTTTTATCTCAGGCCTTATAGTACAGGGAAATTAGGATTTTTCTGCGGAATAATTCGCATGTAGCTAAATTTTTGCATGGACCTTTATTTCGTCGTTAAAAACAATATGTAAAAAGTCCCCATCGATGTGACCCCTGCTAAAAATTTTACAGAGGGTCAAAGGTAAAGAAAAACAGTTTTTCGCGAATATTTCTTTATTCATTAGTCCTACGGCAAAAATAGTTATTACAAAATTTGTAGCTTATAAAATTCTCTACAAAAAATGTTCTATAAGTTTTTTTGTACAAGCAATACTTTTCACGTAATAAATTTTGCAAGATATGCGCTGCGCGGTAAATTTACGGAGCGCGCTGACAGACGTCAAATAAATTGAAGCGTCGCACGCGCGCACAAAAAATGTCATATCTTTTGAACGAATCATCGTACAAAAATGATCGAAGAATCGTTGAAAAGCAAAAATTTTCAGCTTTTTAATGCAATTTGGTTCGTTATTCTCTGATAATTTTTGAAAATTCTACGATGGTTTAAACAAATTGTTACATGCATTTTTTGCCTTTTTTCATAAAATCAGCCACAAGTAGGTTCCAAATTGTTAAAAAAAAAAACGCCAGCAGGATATTATAGTATATACTTCATACTTTGACCCTATTAGAGGAAAAAAATTACAAAAATTTTTTGCTTTAAATCAAGCTATTGACATTTTCAGTAATTTTTAAAATTTTTGATGAAAACGTTAAAATTAAAATCCCGAGCCATGTTTGCACTTGATAGTACACCCGATACAAATGCTGTTGAGCAGCACTAGATGTTGGTGGAAGAGTAGATAATTTCACTGCCTTAGTAAGCCGCGTTGATTTAGCAAAACAATAATACCTAAATATATCTATCGATTCCTCATTATGTGGAACGCCATACATCGCCAAAAGAAAACGTACTCCATTACTAAAATTAATTCTGGCGAACATCCTTTTATTTTAAAAACTTTCGCAGAATTTCTCAAATCATCACGTTTTTCTAATAATTTTAAAGCTTTCGATTTACCTTTATTTATTTACTCTTCCACCAACATCTAGTGCTGCTCAACAGCATTTGTATCGGGTGTACTATCAAGTGAAAACATGGCTTGGGAACGATCTCAATCCTAAACACTGGGGATGGATAAGGAGGAATGATATTTTTTGGAGTCGATTCTATCTTTGCTACCACCTGCTTCGGACACTCTGTTAAACTCCATTTTTTTCAACTGCTCGAAAAATTGCGGATTCAACTGTGGCTGCAGAAAAATGGGTTTAAAATGTTCAGCAGTATGTAGACATTGCCATGGCCTTGCCAGACTTGCCTTAACGCAGCACCTAATATAATCGAAAAATGCTATGTCAGCTACGAAGACGAATCTCCAGATTTCTTGGCGGAAGCCATAGAAATTGATTTGCTTTATTCTTCTCAAAAAAACAGTGGATTAGACCTAATGGGGACATCACGTAGAAAAAAACGCGCTTAGCACTGTACCTCCGAGGTGGTGTGGAAAACAGTGCATTATCCCCGAGAAACGTAAATTTTTATACAAAACTACTATAAGTAAATATATAGTCCTTTGTTTAAATAAGATTTTTCGCGACAACTCGTATATTTACATAAATAAATAAAAATGCAAGAAAATGAGGAATATTGCAATGTAGGACCTAAAAGTAGACATTTCAAGCTTTCGATTGCTTTTTAAAAAAATTTTCTAGCTCAGTTTTTCGCCAAGTTATGACGATTTTAATTTTAACGTTTCATCAAAAATTTTAAAAATTACTGAAAATGTCAATAGCTTGATTTTAAAGCAAAAAATTTTTGTAATTTTTTTCCTCTGGTAGGGTCAAAGTATGAAGTATATACTGTAATATCCTGCTGGCGTTTTTTTTTTTTAACAATTTGGAACCTACTTGTGGCTGATTTTATGAAAAAAGGCAAAAAATGCATGTAACAATTTGTTTAAACCATCGTAGAATTTTCAAAAATTATCATTGAATAACGAACCAAATTGCATTAAAAAGCTGAAAGTTTTTGCTTTTCAACGATTTTTCGATCATTTTTGTACGATGATTCGTTCAAAAGATATGACATTTTTTGTGCGCGCGTGCGACGCTTCAATTTATTTGACGTCTGTCAGCGCGCTCCGTAAATTTACCGCGCAGCGCATATCTTGCAAAATTTATTACGTGAAAAGTATTGCTTGTACAAAAAAACTTATAGAACATTTTTTGTAGAGAATTTTATAAGCTACAAATTTTGTAATAACTATTTTTGCCGTAGGACTAATGAATAAAGAAATATTCGCGAAAAACTGTTTTTCTTTACCTTTGACCCTCTGTAAAATTTTTAGCAGGGGTCACATCGATGGGGACTTTTCACATATTGTTTTTAACGACGAAATAAAGGTCCATGCAAAAATTTAGCTACATGTGAATTATTCCGCAGATTTGACATTTTTTTGTTTAATTTCCCTGTACTATTAGTAAAATCCAACATAATAGTTATTTTAAATTAAATGAATTTTTATTTCCAATAATGTCCTATTAAACGTCAATTAAATCGACGGAATTGACGAAACAAGCTGGTTATGGAATCAATAAAATCAAACGTCCTAAAACCTTAAATAACCTTAACCTTATTTCAATGGCGGTATTCTTATTTTCCATGTCTAAATTCTTGTCTCTCGTTTTCATCCCGCGAACGTCTCTTTATATTTTATTTTTAATTGCGACTTAATTTTATTACGACTTAATTTAGTTTCAAATACACAAATACACCACACGCACACTTAATTAAACCATTATGTAATTCAATGCCGATCTCGATGTAATAATAGCGGGCAGGATGTCCATTTCCAAATAGGTCTCCCTTCAAAAATCCTGCCCGATCACCCCCGCACTCTTGTAACACCCGCGAGAAGTACACACACATGTTACACCTACATTCTATACATTTACCCGTCATCTGGATTTATTTATTATTTGTACGATTGCCTGATTCTCTTTACTCAATTTCATTAGTAAATTCTATGTTAATTTGTAATAAATGTTCTATTTATTTCTAAGATAAACTCAATGTTTCTTTATTTTAAATAAGATTTCGCTCTCAAATCTCTTCCACCTCTCGAAATCGCACGAGGTCCGATCCTAAGTTAAAGGGATTAAATTCCCTGACTTAAAAGAAGACCGACGATCGCACCGCTCATGGAAGGCGTCTTACCGTCCCTACGGACGTTGACCCTTCCTGAGCCATCAAAAGTGCGTTCGGCGCCTCAGAACGTATACCTGCGTGCAATATTCTTAAGTGTCTAGTTGCGTTCTTCCTTACCCCGCCCCTCTGGTTAGCTTTTCCTTTGCTTCCCAGATTTTCTTATCCCAATCCCGGGTTGGACGTAACAACTACATCCCTGGAAATTACAACCTTTGATTTTTCTTTATCCCATAGACGATATCCTTTCATATCCTCTTCATATCCTATAAAAACCGCCTTTTTACCTCGTTGACCTAGCTTGGTTTATCTAGGTTAGCGTACCATGCTTGACATCCAAACACCTTTAGTCGTTTGCAATCTTCCTCAGTTAGTTGTCCTTCATTCCACAACTCATATGGTATAGCGTCATTGATTACAATTGACGGGCATAAATTTTTGATACAGCACGCAGACTTCAGTGTTTCTGCCCAAAATTTACTCGGCAATTCCAACTGTAATAGTAAACATCTTACAATATTTATTAAAGTTTGATTTATCTTCGTCTCTCTGATCCTCTCTGATCTTTCATTCTGTTGTGGCGTATATGGAATAGACACCCTATGTCTGATTCCAGTTTCTTCAAAGTAGTTATTAAATGCATTATTGCAATATTCCTTTCCGCCGTCGCTTTGAAGTGACTTGATTTTTTTTCATGCATAAGCTCCACCCTGCGTTGATAAGCCTTGAATTTCTTAAAAACTTCGCTTTTGTGTTGGATTGGTACCGCTGTTACGTACCTACTAAAGTCATCCACAAAGGTACGACAAAGTAACGACATCCGCCTATAGATTTCTGTGATAGCTGACAAACATTGCTGTGGATTAGATAAAGTTTTCTTTTGGCTCGGTTTTCACTTAAAGGAAATGGTCTTTTCTTTAACTTCCCCTGGAGACATACATTGCATTTATCACATATTTTATGAGTGATGATATCCAGTGATGGAATTCTCGTCATATGGCCCGTTGATGCCATAATCCATTATCCATTTTAGTAATTTTCAAATTGCCATGCACAGTTTTCTTGACAGAACCTTCCAGAACGTACGTCTCACTCCGTCCGGTATCTGCAACAGCCTTGAAAATTTTGTCCTGACCATCATATCCTGTACAAACTCCATTAAAAATCTTCAGTTTTACGCCCTTTGTGTCGAGCTGTCTTCCAGACATTAGATTATCTGCGAGTCCTGGTACATATAAAACTTCACTAAATGTTAATGGCCATCCACCGTATTCATCATGGAATTGTACACTTACTTTTCCGTAACCTTTTACTTGCAATATAGTGTCATCAGCTTGTGCTACACTACCAATCGCTTCTTCAAAGCTTGAGAAAAATTCTCTATGAGGAGTCATGTGATGTGTGGCTCCGGTATTCAAAAACCAAATCGTTTTATCGCTTTTCTTCTGCACTACTGCCGTTACATTGGGCTTGGACTGTGTGTTGTACACGCGCGGCTTTTGATTACAGCTGCTCACCCTTTTTTCTATTCACATTTCGAAGATGCTTCGTTTTTGTCACTGTATTGCTGACTGTCGTTCGATTGTTGAGCATTGGTAAAGCGTAGACAATTTCTGGCAATATGCCCTTCTTGATTGCAGGAAAAACAAATAATATTTCGTGGTGAATTTTCCGACTTGTGTTTACGATTATTTTTACTTCCATCATGACTTTGTCTTGTTTCTCCTTGATGCTGGTATTGTTTCGTCTTCTTTGGCTTGACAGCTAAGGCCTTAACTTCTTGGATGCAGGATAACCCTTAATAGAGGGGGGAGAGAGACACGGCTGGATATAATGCTTGACGTGGCCCTCTCACCCCCCCTCTGTCTCCCAAAGGAAGATCGGAGACAAAGCGACAATTTTTCCCTCCTTTGAAAAAGGGGAAACACTCCTCGCTAATAACGGGGACGGAGGTAAGAAGCGGGCGATGATTGGTACGGGGCTGAGTTGGCTCCGTATTGTCACCGTCATGACTAGCAGCTTTACAAAGCTGCACAGTAGAAGCCCGGGAGGAGGGGTTGAGCGAGTATCTTGCCACGATGCCACGAGATTCCGTCTCTTATTCTCCTCCTCCCAGGCCGTGTAGGCCGGGGCTCAAGCGGGAACTCTTGAGCCCCGCCCCCGCCCCCACCAACACCCTAGAAAGCGCGGCGACGGGGTGGTGATCCTTTGTCGCCGCAAATAAGAAGGTATCCCCGCGTCGTGCATGAACAGACGCGCACAAACGGAGTCTGGGGGTACTACAGAGTTGCGGCGCCTTCGCGCCCTGTGAACTCCCAGGAAGAGATTACGTCTATTAGGCGTCGGGGCAGAGGGTGTCCTGGAAGTCATGCTTAATCGCGTTCCTAGGGCACCCCCTCCCCCCAATGCCAGAGGAAAGCCAACCGGTGGAGTTTTATCTGATAAAAGTCCGGCATAACTGCCCAGCCCCTCCCCGGGGACTCGGGGTATTCTATGAAGATTTGCCACCAAAAAAAAGGGGGTACCATATAAGAAAACACCGATCACATTGATCTAGCCTTGAAAAAATCACTCAAGGTAGAGTCCATATTTTCGTCATCTATCCTCCTTGATATCCTACAACTTTTATTTAAAACATTTTTCCATATCTAAAGCCGTTTTCGAGATTCAGGGGGCGGGTCAGTCTTTAGAGATATCCTATATGTATATGTAAGTTCATAATAATGTTTCAATCAAATAATATATATTGTGGCGATCTACGCAACTTATGGTACACGCCCGTACGGTAACTCTGCGGCATCTGTATTACCAGCGGCTACTTTACATCGACGCCGCTAGGCGCCGTATCGCCTGTACCGTTTCGCGTACTTCAAAATTCAACCATAATTTGAATATAAAGATATCCCCTACGAGGCCAAACTTGTTCTTCTCGGGCGCTAGCCGTCTACGATACCTAGATAGTGGGTGTACTCTTTTAAAGAATTTTTCCTCTGGGGCGCTTGGTCGCCTCTCGACAGTGGCGCGTGGACGCCCGTTGACTCTTAGGCGCTTGGACGCCCTCGGCAGTGACGCACAGACGCCCGCCGACTTCCTAGGTGCTAGGGCGCCTCTGGACAGAGGCGCGTGGACGCTCGTCGACTCCTAGGCGCTTGGTCGTCTTCGGCGTCAAACGCCAGTCCTCAGAGCACGCCCACCCCGGACAAAACGCCGCGACTATTTGAGGAGTGTTTCAAAACGCAAGATGAAGATTCCACTAAGCGGCGTAAAACTCGGCCAATGCCGCTACAGGCGGTATCAACCAAAAGAAGAAAACTCGACCCACTAAAGGAACCAAGTACTAGCGGTTCCAGTCATCCTCCGGGGCGACTGTTACCTTAATTAAAAAAAAGGAAAACAATTCAAAATCTGAATAATCAATCAGAAATCAAAAACAAGCAGTATTACCTGACAGTCACCACGTAGAGATTAACGGACATCGTCGCTCGAGCACAAATTATCATTTTGTTTCCAATATTGTTACGCCCGTGCTGTACGCCCGTTCCGTGTGCTCATGCGGGTCGCCGCGTAGCGAGAAGTCGCGAATCGTCCTTAGCGACGGCTGTGTTATTGATAATTTCGACTCTCAGATTACGCTCCGGGTGTCCGTCACGATCGGACGTGTTAACCCGAGCTCCGTGTACAAACGAATCTACATTAAACGAGTTTTTTTTATATAATAACGAGCCTTATTTATTGAGTGAGTGCCGGAGTGCGCGTCGCGAGTGTGTGCAAGAGCGAGAGAGTGGCTGACGCCCGGCGAGCGTAACAATATGTACAAGTCACGTCGTTATCGCTGGAGCGCAAGACTTATACTGTACAGGGGAACACGAAGCATTGAACATAACAAATAACCATTAGATGTATAAACAACTGAAAGGCGCAGTTGCATATGAGAAAATTTTTCGATGATCGGTAAATAAACGCTGCTCAATTTCACCGTGTCCTCCTGCAAATTAATGCCATTGGTTTGGCGCCTAATGTGAAACATCTCCGAAATGCTTCTCCGGGTATAAGATTTTTCTCTGTCCAAGATTGCGACGTTATCCCAATCGAATTCATGCCCCTGTAGGCGGTGGTGGGTCACAACCGACAGCTTCTTTGCCCCTCTACTGAGCTGATTACGATGTTCCTTAACCCGCGTACCCAATTGTCTCATGGTCTGGCCAACGTAAAAAGCGTCGCAATCACGGCAGTTAATTTTATAAACAACCCACCTCTGAGCAAAATCATGCAACACATCCTTATGTGGCTTAACAAAAAGATTTAGTTTGTTCATACCAACAAAAGCTGTGCGAAAGTTAAACTTTCTGACCGTGTTGCCAAGGACGTTAGAAATTTTATCGATATAAGAAATGACAAAAAATCGATCAAACCCGTTCTTTGGAGTCGAAATATGCGAATCCATTACCCCCGTCCTCTGATGTTCATCAACCAATTTGAGTAACCTTGTTCTTACGTGTTTAAAAATAAAATACCAAGGATACTCATTGACTAATAAAATATTGACAAGTTTACTCAAATTTTCTTAGTGATACCTAGGGTGAGACAGAAAAAACGCTCTATCGACTAAGCCAAAAATTGTGCCTATTTTATGACAGGTCGGGTGGTGGGAGAAAAAGTTCAAATATTGTTCAGGAAACGTGGGCTTGTGATACCAATTAAATTCAACGATCTTATTGTTAATAATTACCGTGGTATCCAAAAAGTTAATCGTCTTATTACGTCCAATCTCCACCGTAAACTGCAATTTATTATGAAAGGAATTAAATGTCTCCAAAACCATCTTAACAAGCGAAATCGCAATGGACATCAAAATATCGTCCACGTATCTACGATAGATCGGTATAATAGGATAGGAAGGCGCTCTAATGCCTTCTCCGAATCCTGCATTACCAGATCCGCGACCACAGGAAACAAAAAAAATCCCATCGGCAAACCAAAAATTTGCTTATAAATCACCCCATCAAATACAAAATACGTCCAATCCAGCACAAATTGAACAGCACTCAAAATTTCTTCCTGCGGTATGGTAGTGTTTGCCGCGATGTAAGGCCATTTATCCTTAATACAGGTCAAAGCTAAATCCATAAGAACGTTTGTGAACAGCGAAACCACATCAAGGGATATCAACTCAAAATGGTCGTCTAAGTGTGTACCCACTAGACTCCTAATTAACTCGAAACTATTTTCCACGCGACTATTTGCCTTGGGCACGCTCATCAATA
>NW_027509357.1:82500-89746 GCF_048541705.1 Temnothorax americanus
GCTTCCGGTATTGTTAAATTCATCCATAACATTATATATATGTGCTTTTTTATTTTTGTACAGTAAATTTACAGTCTGGCATAGAATTTTATTCTCAGTAGCGTGGTATTACGGTATACCGTAATATATGCGCATGTATGCGAAATCATTACAGTAATAGAAGGTTAAGTAGCCAAATATCTTTCTGACATATCTGCAATATCAGTGAGATGTGATTTTTTACTTTACTCATAAAAACACAAAATCTATAATTATATACTATTATAATCATGATTTTTCGAATAGCGATTATATCAAAAATTGTTATTTTATAATATATTAGAAATAAATTTACCGTGCTAAAGTAAATATTAAAATAAATCAAGTACTTTTACCACCAAGCAGTAAACTGAAAAAATATTTGACCAAAATTTAATTTTATTTGAAATAAGTTTAACGTTTTGAGGTAAAATTACAAAATATACTCTGTGTTTTTAAATGTGTAAATCGAAAGTTAAAAATGACCACCAATTTTCACAGTAAAATGATAACATATTTTTATCAGTGTAGCGTCCGCGAGAAGCACCGCAAGAAAACAAACAACTTTTAAATAATAAATAAAGTCATAAAGGCAAATGAGAGCCGTTTCGCTCGATGGACGGGCGACAATAACAACAAAATTATAAAATTATTATATATAATATAAAGCAAACGTTTCGGTCTTTGGTTTGGACCCTCCTCAGTACATACAGATGGTCATCAGGGTGAATGCAGTGGTCAAAAGGTATAAAGCAGTGGTCACAATAATATAATGTAGTCAGCTTCCGCTGTCCGAGATTTTTTGAGAATATGCATCTCAAATCCTCAATCCGACTGTTACCTTAATTTCGTCAGAAGAAAATTAAATAAATATAAAAGGTCAAACGTTAAAAATTAAATCGTAAAAGTTACCTGACAGTCGAATTGATCAGAGTTAAGATATCATCTCAACGCGCATTATTACAACGAAAACGTCCTTCTTTAAACGAGCGCAAGAGTTACATTGACGAAATATTATGAGGCATCGGCATAACATTAAATAGAACTATTGTGAGAAAAGAAATCAACAGTGTGGAAGTTTCTCGATAAATGGTTGGCTTGAACAAATTGAGCTGGATTATCAAACCTTTGAAAGACAAGCTACATAATAACTTCTTGAGCGGAGTTGTTTATAAAATTTGCTGTCAGGATTGTGACGCTTCGTACGTCGGCCAGACTAAGAGACAATTAGGAACCCGTATTAAAGAGCATCGTAATCAGCTTAGCAGAAATCTGAGGGATCTATCAGTTGTGTCACAACACTGTTTGGAGGGGCATGAGTTTGATTGGGACAATGTCTTAATTATGGATCGTGAGAGATCTTACTTAAGGAGAAGCATTTCGGAGATGTTTTATATTAAGCGCCAAAACAACGGCATTAAATTACAGGAGGACACGGCGGGACTTAGTAATATTTATATGCCGGTTATCGAGGGACTTCCACACTGTTGATTTCTTTTCTCACAATAGTTCTATTTAATGTTATGCCGATGCCTCATAATATTTCGTCAATGTAACTCTTGCGCTCGTCTAAAGAAGGACGTTTTCGTTGTAATAATGCGCGTTGAGATGATATCTTAACTCTGATCAATTCGACTGTCAGGTAACTTTTACGATTTAATTTTTAACGTTTGACCTTTTATATTTATTTAATTTTCTTCTGACGAAATTAAGGTAACAGTCGGATTGAGGATTTGAGATGCATATTCTCAAAAAATCTCGGAGAGCGGAAGCTGACTACATTATATTATTGTGACCACTGCTTTATACCTTTTGACCACTGCATTCACCCTGATGACCATCTGTATGTACTGAGGAGGGTCCAAACCAAGGACCGAAACGTTTGCTTTATATTATATATAATAATTCTATAATTTTGTTGTTATTGTCGCCCGTCCATCGAGCGAAACGGCTCTCATTTGCCTTTATGACTTTATTTATTATTGTTTTCGAGAGCTTTATTCTTGATACAACTTTTAAATCTCTTACGTAAAACATTTTTCAACTATTTGTTATAATGGTAGAGACGTCTGTCTCTTAAAACCTTAGATTGCAGTACTGTGTACTGTAGACACATAGCCCCCGTAGACAAATAGCCCCGGTTTTCCTTGGGGCAAAAATCAACAGAATTTTTTAAATTATAATTAATTTAAAATAAAAACTTTTTACTTTTGTTATAAAATGTATAAAATACAAATTATGTGTAAAAAATGTGCTGTATTTATGTTTTTTAGAATGCCATACATACTTTTATCATAGATTAATACATCCACGAGTGCTCCAAGTGAAATATGATAAACATGAGTACATGTGCATGGCTTTGTGCATGTAGATGGCGTATAACGGTCTCCACACATAAATTCATATCCATCATATTGCGAAATAAGAGGTCCTGGTGGATTTTGATATGAAATGTTGGCAACCAAGCTATCTAAGTAAGATCCGGTTGGAGAAACTAGAAATCAAGAAATTTCCATTAGAATATAGAATAAAAATAAATTTAAATATTATTTACGTTACTTAAGTTCGGCAATCTTATTCTACGTTTTGATAAAATATTTAGTAATTATACATTTTAGGGGAAACACTATGAAGTTAAAGTCAGTTAAAACTGGATGTTTTTAAAGACGTTTTAAAGATTCAAAAGATGATTCAAGATGTAATTGCGAATCATCGCGAATAGATAAGAACGTACATCTGATCTCTGCGTCAGTTGCGCGTCATTGTCATGGCTAGTAAGAAGCAATCAACTGAGAAACAGAGACTGGTGGAAGAATTACATGCTCCTGCGAGAAGAAATTATTCGCGAAAACGCGTCATAGTGAGCGGATACGATGACCTGTGGCAGGCGGATGTGGTCGAGATGCGCCCATACACGCGATTCAACAGAAACTACCACTAAATATAATCGAGGAACTTCGCGAGGCCGGCTTCGTCATAAATTGATTGATCGCGTCGGTCGCGACGTCAGTGCGAGTCGCGCGCCCACCAGCGCGATGTCCGTGAACAAATTCGGCATGTCTCTGACGAATCGGGGCAGCGGCGACGGAGTCGACGGTGCGTCCGCGGTGAAATTGCGCTCCTCGATCGAGTCCCTGCGCAATTACGCGCGCAACAACGCGCTCTTCGTGAGCGAGGATTTTTACGACGCGAGGGAGCGCAAGATACGAAGAGTGGCCGCGCCGGAGATCGACACCGACGCGACGAACAGGAGTTACGTCGAAGACGCAATCGAACGGCTCAAGAAAGTCGTGACCGGTTGAGATCGAGAAGAAAAACGCGACGCTGAGGAACGACGCGCTCCGTTTGGACGAGGAATCCTACGACGCGAGGGAGCGCAGGATACGGCGCTTAGCCGCGCCGGAGGTCGGCACCGACGCGACGAACAGGAGCTACGTAGAGAGCGCGATTGGGCAACTGAAAAGCGTTTTGATCGAAGAGATCAAGAATAACAACGCGATCCGAGAATTGAGAAACGAAATCGCGATGCTGGAAAGCGTCGCGCTCCGTTTGAACGCTCAGGATTCCTACGACGCGTCGAGACGCAAGATACGACGCGTAGCCGCGCCGGAGGTCGGCGCCGACGCGGCCAATAGCAGCTTCGTCGAGGAAGCGATCGCGGAGCACGGAAAGATTTTGAGTGACGCGATAAAAGAATTTAAAAAAGAGTTCGTTACTGTGACAGATAAGCTCGAGGTCGAACTCATCGCGATCAAAACCGATTTACAGATTATCAAACAAAAATGAGCATGGAAAAATGCAGACTCGTGGAAGAACTGCACGCGCCGGCGCGAAAAAACTTTCCTCGCCGCCACGTCGTGGTGCGCGGTTACGACGACCTGTGGCAGGCCGACGTGGTCGAGATGCGCCCCTATTTGCGTGCGAACGCGGGTCACAATTACATTCTGACGGTCATCGACGTGCTGAGCAAGTACGCCTGGGCGATCCCGCTCAAGAGCAAGGGCGGATAGGAGGTCGCGACGGCTCTCCGAAACATTTTTCGCGAGGACGCGCGACACCCCAAAAATCTGCAAACGGACAAAGGAAAGGAATTCTACAACGCCGACGTGTGCAAAATCCTCGACGAGCGCGAGGTGAATCACTATTCCACGTATTCGGTGATGAAAGCGTCGGTGGTGGAGAGATTCAATCGCACGTTGAAAAACGACATGTGGAAGCTCTTCACGCTCCAGGGATCGATAGATTCGCTGCCGCGCCTCTTGTCGAATTACAATCGCCGCAGACACAGAACAATCCGAATGCGTCCGGCGGACGTGACGCCCACCGTCGCTGAAAAACTGCTGCGCACGGTGTACGGCCGCGCGAAGATCGCCGCGCCGACGAGATTTCGAGTCGACGATCCGGTGCGCGTGAGCAAATTCAAAACAATCTTCGAAAAAGGCTACACTCCCAATTGGACCACCGAGATCTTTCGCGTAGCCAAAATACAAAGGACTAATCCCGTTACGTATCTGCTGAAAGACGTTTGCGGAGAAGCGATAGCCGGAGGATTCTACGAACACGAGTTGCTACGCGGCTCCAATCCCGACGTCTATCTAGTGGAAAAAGTCCTGCGCAAGCGCAGCAATCGAGCGTTCGTGAAGTGGCTGAGAATGGACAGTTTGCACAATTCGTGGATAGATAAGGCGTCTGTGTTGTAAAAAAAAAATACTTAGACATTCGTAGAAACGCACAACGCTTACTTTATTATCAATAAAAGTTTACACATTCGTCGATTTGTTTTTTACGTGTTATTGATTTTTACGATAAAACAATTTGTAAAGCGTACAGTATTGTTTCCCCTTTTTTTACAACGGTATTTTGTAATGTCCCCACGGAAGCGTCTCCTCGCCGTTCAACGTCATGTATCGCTTGTCGTCGTGCGGACTGAGGGCTAGTTTTTGCTCCGATACGGTGTTAACCTCGTGCAGCGTCGAGCGTATGCACGATTAGCGCGTCTTCAGCTCGCGCGCGTTCCGCAGGCACGCCACGTAATCCTCGAACGTGATCCTCTTCGCGACTACGTTTCTCTTGACGCCCTTTATTTTCTTGGTGTCGTCGCGCCCGAGTACCCTGTAAGTGTACATCTTTGCTCTGAGGCCCACAAACTCCGTCATGATCGCGCCGTTGTTCTCGTCCTTCATCAAACCGGGCACCTTCTTGTTGACGCGCGGCATACCCTGCGCGTTGTTCTCCGCGTAATCGCTCGTGTCGAACCTGTGCACGTCGCGTTTCATACGCTCATACGCGTCTTCGCACTCCAGCGAATAGATCAGACTGTCCGTATCCGTGTAGGCAATTCGACAACGGTCGCAATAGAGCGGCAGCATGTAGTCGTAGTAATACTCGTAGAGACGCGTCTTGGATATCTCGAGAGTAGACATACCCACGTAGATAGGCTTGTTGAATTTTACCTCGAGCCTTCGCAGCTCGATCGCCACCAGATTTTCCGAGAAGACGCTTCTGCTGTGAAAGTTCGGCTTAGCGATCAACGCCTCCGCGCCGTATCTCCCGTCCCATCGCGTCACGAGACGCACGTCCGCGTGATCGCGCAGATTTTCCATCGTCTTGCCGAAAACGGCGTTGTTCATCAGTTTGTACAAATTTCGTTCGAACTTGTTGCTCGCGCGCATCCTAAGCGCGGTGTTCAGCTTGATGTAGACGCAAAGCCACGGCGACTGGGCGAATTGCAGCACGCGACGAACGCGCGTCAGACGCATACCTAGTCGCAGACATTGCTGCAGGTTTCGATAGTGCGTCACGTAGCGCGATTTGTCGTAGAGAGTGGCGAGCAGTTTCTCCTGTCGCTTGCCGGGCGGTTTGTCGCGCGTCGGGCACAACGGCAGATCCGCGTGGGCGTCGTGCAAGTCCCGCGGGTACTCGAGATCCACCTCCAAAATGTAACCGACGTCGCTGTCCGCCGGCACGGTCGTCGCGTCGAAATTCTCAGGATCGTCGAGCTACTGGAAATTCGCGTAGAGCAACGATTCGCTCATAGCCCAGCCGTACAGATTGTTCACGTCGTAATACATGAGATACGTAGTGGGCTGGGACAAGTCGTGCATCGGTACGTGCCTGTTGTTGGCTCGCGCGTACCTGAGCGAACATTGACTGAGGCCGCCGCGTATTCCGCGTTCCACGAACAACACCATCTCGATGTCGGTGAGCAGCTCGAAACGCACGCCGGTGTACTTCAGCATGGCGTCCCACGTGTATCCCGGCAACGTGTAATAATGCGCGAAAATTTTCAAATATATCCGCCAAAAGAAGCACGTCGGTCTTGAGATACAGATCGCTGTACTCGCCGAGATCTCGCACGCGAAAACGTCGCCAGACCCTCGTCGCGTGCTCGTAGTCGCTCTCGCTCGCGGTCTCGTCGGTCAGAGAGCTGTAAAAGGCCTCGCGCGGCGGAAGCTCGGTCTCCCGCAGTTTGTCCACGCTGTCGACGTACTCGTACGGAAATACTCCCTTGCGAGTGAGCAGATCGAGATCCTCCGCGCTCAAATCCGCGTACTCCGAACGCGTGATTCTCAGCTTGTCCTTGTTCAGATAGGACGCCAGGGTTTCGATACTCGCCGCTAAAAATTTATACGAGTCCACGAATCGAAGCTTCACGTACCGATCCCATTCCCCGTCGGTCTGCGTCTTCTTAACGGTCTTCGAAAAAGATATGTAACTTTCCTTCGTGAGCGGCAGCAGATCGACCTTGCCCTCGAACTCGTTCGCGATTTTTTCGACGACGAAGTGCGCGTCGTAACCCGACAGATTGTGAAAGAACACGGGAATCACGTAAACGTTTCTGTAATTCAGATTGCAACGAGAATGCGCCGGACTTCTGTAGCGTCCGGTTAGGTGACAGTGATCCCGCACGCGCTTGTCCTCGGGTTGGAACGATTTCCCGCACACGTGACAGCGCGTCGCGAGCCGAAATTTGCGCTTCTCGTCCTCCGTAAGTTCTACCATCGCTACATTGATGGAAAATTTATTCTTAGCGCGATGCGCGAGAACGCGAAGCTCGTTCGCGAACCACGAAACGCAATCCTCGCCGCGACGACATCTGTACGCAAACGCGGTGTCGTCGTAGGTGCAGCACAGATAGTAGCCTAGGCTGAACGGTACGTGACGCTGATAAGCGTATCTTTCCGTTCTTGCACACCCTTAGACGTTTTTCCTCTCCCGTTGTTCGAAA